>NC_056744.1:1086260487-1086452136 GCF_019279795.1 Protopterus annectens | reverse complement strand
CCCATGTCCACCTTTCCCTGGACATCCATATCCCATCTCCACTCCCAGGCAAGGTTGTCACTGCACACAAACTGTGTTTAGCACATGCAGACTCTACACTTGTGTAGACTGGGGTGAATTACTTCAGAGGACCCATGCTGGAGGACTAAACTGGCCACACAGCATATTCCTTGACACTTGCATCCTATGAGCATGTGTACAGTTTGCATTGGTCATTCAGATATTGGCAAAGGCTCTTGCTACCCCATAGTGCCTATGTTAGGCAGGGCTCAGATGACAAACCCACCTTCATAGGTATCACAAGGGATACAAAACTAAGAGCAATGCTACCCAACGCCAGATATCTGCACCTCCAGATGCACCCAAACACTCCTTGGCATGGAAAACATTGATATCTGTGCAGTTACAGATGCCTGGTTCAGGGTTACTGAGAGCACACCAGCACTACGGTTTAACCCGTTGATTTCTTTGAAACAGTCACCAAGGTCATTGACGAGGGGAAGGTGGTTCACACAGCCTACCTGGACCTTGCAGATGCCTTCACAACAATACCCCACTTGGGCATTCTAGAGAAGGTCACCAGCTGGAATATAAGGCCCTATGTCACTAGATGGATTGCACAGTGGCTCAAGGACAGATACCACATGGTTAGCATTGCTGGAGCCATGCCAGATCCCACAACAGTTACGGGTTGTGTCCCACAAGGCTCAGTCCTGGGACCCTTTTGTTTGGTATATATTTCTTGGAGGTACAGGCCAACACGGACGGACTGTGGCTGTCCAAATATGCAGATGACTGCAAACAGGCCACCATAATCGCCTCTTCAGCTGACACAAGCATCCTCCAAAGGGGCATCATAGCAACAGACAACTTATGCCAGAGCCATGGCCTTCTGCTGAACAGTGTTTAGAAAGGGGAATGTGCATCCTGTAGTCTGTTAACATAGTTGACAAAAGGGACCTTGCCCTCACACACACTACCCCCCTCAGACAAACACACACACTTGCCATTCACAGGATTCAAACCCCTGCCTAACTATGTTATGAGACTTGAGACGGACGCATTAGCAGAGCGTGCTATTCGCATTACTGGGAGGTTTCTTTTCTACTGCTGTACTTATTGGGTGCTGATGTCATCGGTGTTTAGAAGGGGAATGTGCATCCTGTAGTGTGTTGTCCTATTTGTCAAAAGGGACACTTCCCTCACACACACAAACACCCCTCAGACAAGCACACACACTTGCCATTCACAGGATTCAAACCCCTACCTAACTATGTTATGACACTTGAGACGGATGCATTAGCAGAGCACGCTATTCGCATTACTGGGAGGTTTTTTTTCACCCGCTGTACTTATTGGGTGCTGATGTCATCGGTGTTTAGAAAGGGAATGTGCATCCTGTAGTGTGTTGTCCTATTTGCCAAAAGGGACATTTCCCTCACACACAAACACTCCTCAGACAAGCACACACACTTGCCATTCACAGGATTCAAACCCCTACCTAACTATGTTATGACACTTGAGACAGACGCATTAGCAGAGCGCGCTATTCGCATTACTGGGAGGTTCTTTTCTCCTGCTGTACTTATTTGGTGCTGATGTCATCGGTGTTTAGAAGGGGAATGTGCATCCTGTAGTGTGTTGTCCTATTTGCCAAAAGGGACATTTCCCTCACAGACACAAACACCCCTCAGACAAGCACACACACTTGCCATTCACAGGATTCAAACCCCTACCTAACTATGTTAGGACACTTAAGACGGACGCATTAGCAGAGTGTGATTTTCGCATTACTGGGAGGTTCTTTTCTCCTGCTGTACTTATTGGGTGCTGATGTCATCGGTGTTTAGAAGGGGAATGTGCATCCTGTAGTGTGTTTTCCTATTTGCCAAAAGGGACATTTCTCTCCCACAGACTTACACACACACCAACCCCACTCACACACACACACAGAGCATTTGCAGGATTTGAAACCCCTACCTAACTAGGTTATGACACTTGAGACGGACGCATTAGTGGAGCGCGCTATTCGGATTACTGGGAAGTTTCTTTCCTCCTGCTGTACTTATAGGGTGCTGACATCATCTGTGTTTAGAGAGGGGCATGTGCATCCTGTGGGGAGGCAGACACCAAGCACACTCTGGCTAAGCTGTCATTCCCTAGGGCAAACGGCCTAGTGTTGACCTCTACACCCATATGTTTAATTGTGAAATGCACATTATTTGTTGCTGATAGACTGTTTGCACATCTTTATTGCCATAACATTCCCTGTTTGTATGAACAACTTGTGCATCTGTGGCAGATGTTTGCATGTGGGAGGATCCACTATATCAATGATGTCTCTGTAGTCATCTAGCTGTGTGCACTGGGCAGACTGCTATAATGTGGTTGGTTCCTGGATTACAACATAACAATACCAGCTATGTGTGTCCAACTGCTACAACCGAAATTTGGCCTAAGTGTGTGAGCATGCCCAGTTCAGCCTTCCCATGGCATGTTGTCAATGTGTGTGAGCATGCCCAGTGTGAGCATTCCATATGTTGGACTCTGCAGCCCACCACATTTGTGGATGGGTGTGAACTTCAACAACTATCACCCGTTTATGGTTGTGTGTTGTGTGTCATGTTGTGTAGTTATGGTACAACTGCTTTATGTGTGAACACAACAGGGTTATACTGTGCCTGCAGTGTTTGCATGGGATACTTTGCATACAGCTGTCAACATCCTTTCACACTGACCTAACACTGTAGTACTGTATAGTGTACTGGTAGTACTTTAACTGTGGTGGGCAGTATCCTAGGCTTTACTGCTATCACTGCTTTACATTTCGATAGTGGGCACAACAGCCTGGTTACAGGCCAGTTGTGTACATCTGACCATGTTGCATTCTGTTCAGATATGAACTACTTACACCAGGCTTGTCTGACATTGGTAGTGTATTCCACAACATAGGTGTACATTTGCAAACACTAGTGATGTGCCCTAGTCCATGTGTAATGCTAGTTGGAGAGTATGTTTGTCCTTCAACACACATTGTATGTGGAGTTTGCCATGACATATGTCATGGTTAGTATACTGTGCCTCTGTCTACCTGTGACATGACAGTGGTACCCAGGTTAAATCTACCATCTCCCACCCACTCATCTGGATTCCTATTGAGATAGATTGATATATGACTCTATGGGTAGCCTGTGCTGGGGGTGGCTTCTGTGTTATGGTGCACGTAGTACAGCTTGTCCTATGTAAGTCAGTGCTGGGGTTCAGGTCTCATGTGCATAGCTCACTCCCATTCAGATTGTGCAAGGTGCAGCATGTTTATTGATGCCAGCAACACAGGCAGCACATGGCATCTGGGCAAGCTGTTTGATACTCCTGATGAGGTACTGTTGGGGACTTTACAGTTGATGGAGGTGTCTGCTGAGGTACATCCCACAGGGCCATTGTAGTCAATTGTACCGCTGATGATGGATGACTGCAGAGCCACAATGACCTCCTATGTAGATCTGACAGCCTTCGTGATTAGGTGGGTATATGGTATATTCCTGTAAACACTACAGCACATGTTTGTCCAATGCAGGCTATCTATCACCTTGTGTCCCCAGGTCTCTCATTACATGTTAACTACATAATGGGTTAACACATATGTGGTAATTGGGCACTTACTGTATATCCACGGGGTTGACTATACACGTTTCTGCACCTTAGCTTGCTGACATGGCTATGGCACCAGTTTTCTGTTTCTATGTGGCCCTTTGTGGGATGCTTGTGTCAGCTGGTGGATCATATGTGGTGAGCAGTTTGTAGTCCTCTGCAACCATGTTCGGACACGGTCCTTCCATGTTTTCCTGTACCTATGGGACATATATACCAGACGGGGGAGATCCCAGGACAAAGCCTTGTGGGATGCCAGTTATATCTGGTTTGTAGTCTGACATGGCTGCATGTCTGACCATGTCTGTTCTGTCCTTGGTCTGGTTTGCAACCCCTCTACTGACATGTGGGTTTATATTTAAGCTGGTGAGCCTATCTATAATGAACACGTAGGGTAAAGCCTTTGCAAGGTCCAGATACACTGTGTGGAGCACATTGCCCTCATCAATGACCTTAATGGCTGTTTCAATTGAGTCAAACATGGTTAGGGGCAAGATCTGCACTTGGGTGGGCCACACTGGGTTGGGTCCGGTGTCAGTAGGTCCCCAATATCTTTATGTCTGTGGTACATGCTGATCCTTTCCACAGCTGTGCAAACCAAGCTTCTCAGGATTCTGGGGTAGTACTGTTCAGTATCCATTCAGGCAACACCTTTGTTGAGAAGGACCACTGTTGTTGTACACTGCTCTTTGGGTACATATTCTGTGGTAAGGCTGACATTGAGCAGTAGTGTGGTTTGCATTCCATTCATCTTGGTGTCCATGTTCCACTAAGCCCAGGACAACATCTCACACCATTGCTGCTGTGTGTTTTGCTTTGTAGATGTTGGCTGTTACCTCAGCATCTGCAATGTCAGGGGGCCAGCAGTCTGCTGGGATAGATATTCTGCATTGGGGTTTGCACTGCACCTGTCAGGATGTATGTTGGCAGTATGTGTGTGTGTTTGTGATATTTGTGTGATTCAGGACATATCTGTGAATTCCCAACATGGTTACTACCATCAGTTGTGAAAGCCTTGGGATTATCCTTAGCGTCCTGTACAATTTGTATCTTCATAGGTTCATAGGGTCATACTAGGCTATCCACCCTGGCATTTGTTAGCCTAGCCAGAGTGTGTGTGGCTTTTGACACCCCTTGCTATGTGCATATTATGGCCATTTATGTTTTGCTTGGCTGTGCCTCTGTCTGGACATGACACAGTGAAGACCCCAGTGTAACTCTACAATCATCCATCCACTTGGCAAGATTCCTGTTGAAGAGTGTCAGTGAGGGGCTCTGCCTAACATGGAATGGGATTCTGTCCAGGGTGTGGGGAGCCTCTGGATTATGTATCTGTCCCACCAGCACATCCTATTTCATTATTAGTTGAGGTTGACATCTCTCCTCTCACAGCTCCAGTGGATTTGTGTTCTAGGGTGGGGCATGTCCATTACTCCTGCAGCATGGCCTCCTACAACAGGCATGCAATGCCTCTGTGTAGGCCGTATGTGACTGGATTCAGCTGGGGTGTCTACAGCCAGGCAGCATATGACATATATTTGTGACCCTTTATCCTATTGGTGAGGTACCTTTGAGGTCTTTCTAACTGCTGCAGGTGTCAGGTAAGATACATCCCATATGAGGCATTGTACTGGATTATGGGTGTGATTGGAGAAAGGTATAGGGGCACAATGACCTCTGTTGCCGTAGATGTGACTCCTTTCCTGCTACAGTGTCAAATGTAGACAGTTTTCCTAGCCACATTGGCAATGTGGATGTCACATAACAGGTTACTGTCCACGTGTGTCCCTAGGTCCCTGGTTCCTCTTTCTATACATACTGGTTTACCACCTATGTGGTACTTTGTGGTACCTTGTTTGTTATTTGGTGGGACATTCATACTGTCCATTGTCTTCAGGACGGCTGGGTGGGGTTATTGTGTGTGAGAGTGCGGTCTGTAGCATGCTACAGACTGCACAGCAGTCTTGCCTACAGTTAGTTGCACATGTGTGTACTCAAATGCCTTGTGCATTGTCAGTTACCTGGATGTATGGGTGTCTGTGCTGACTATGGATACTCACCTCCTTTTATGTTTCGCTCCAGGGTTTGGGGCCATGACACATGATACGTGGTATAACCTGGTAGTGCTGGTGTGCTGTCAGGAGGCTTGCAGCAGGATTCTGTCACTGCACAGACATCGATGTTCTCCATTCTGGGGATGGCCTCGCGGGCATGCATATTGGGGTGTACACATCTGGCATTGGTCAGCATTTCCCTTATGTTTCTTCCCACTTATGTTTTGTAGGGTGGTAGGTCAGTCTTTTCTGCCTTGCCTACGAAAGGCTCTATGGAGGTGGCAAATGCCTTATCCAATATTCAGACACCCAGGGGTAACAGGTGCAGGCCATCCCAAGGACAGCTGCGTGGCTTGTCAAGCATGACATCCCAGGCAGACAGACATTGCATCCCCTTGGAATAACACCAGTAAGTGTGCCACTTGCTATGACTGATCATTTCGTGTTTGTACTGTGGCATTACTGTTGGTAAGGGTAGGATGCCAGATGCAGTTCCTGGTGTTGGGACAGTAGTCTGTAGCAGGCTATAAACTGGGGGGCAGTTTTAGCCACTGTTACTTGAGCATGGCTAGTCCATGCTGCTTTTTGTTGTGGTACCGACATGGGGGTGTGGTTATCCTTGACAATTCTTGCTAGTCACCCTCCTTTTGTAGCTTGTTCCAAGTTTTGCGGCTGTACAGCACAGTATGAGGTGTAACCTGGTAGTGTTAGGGTGCTGTTGTGGGCCTTGCCTCAGTGTTCTGTTACAGCACAGTTATCAACATTCTCCATACTGGGTGAGTCCGGACTGCATGCATCTTGCTGTTTCGACTTATCCATTATCTTATTCTTATCCTTCTGGTACCTATGGAGATAGGTTTGTCTTTGAGCCTTACCTATTCAGGGCACACTGTGGGTGACGACAGCCTTTGCCAGTATCCATACGCCCTGCACTGATAGGTGCACGCCAGTCCTAGCTGGTGGTGCATCATGTCATGCTCAGCATGTCATCCCAGACTGGCACACATTGGGTCCCCTTTGACTAACTGCGATACTTCAGTCAATTGTTGCACTTGATCATCTCGTTGTCATGTTGTGGCATGATGCTTGGTCAGGATAGGATGTTAGTCAGGGTCCTCAGGTGTGCATATAGTACTTGGTGTTACATTACTTGACACATAGCATTCATGCCTCAGGTGGTGCAGCAGGGCTGCCTCTGTCGGATGCGCATATTACACTTCCCTGCACATGTTTGAGAGCAGGTTGTGTCATGTTAGGCATCTCTGTTACTATATGAGTGAGTCAGAGAGGGGTGTCATTCCCAAGGTTCCTACTGAGCCAATGTATGTGCTATGCGTTGCCTCTTTGCCAAGGCCAGGGCATACTGGGCACGCCTCCTTCTGCCTACTGGGACAGGCTCAGGTTGTTCCTCCTCCGAGTCACGCTCTGCCTGTGCTGGCCTTGGCAGTGGTGGGGGGCTGTTTGGCCCAGCCCTATGCTGGTCCTGCTGCAGCTGTTTTCGCAAGATCATATTATGTAGCATAGCACATACCATGACAATTTGGGTACATGTAGTTGGTGTGTACTGCAAGGCTCCACCAGATGTGTCCAGACACCGAACCATGACTTGAGCAGCCCAAACACACGCCTATCACATTACGTGTTTGTGCGTGTGCCTCATTATGGCGTTCCTGTTCAGGTGTGTGTGCGCTTCTGATGGGTGTCATCAGCCACGGCTCCAGTGCATAACCTGCATCCCCCACTAGGTGTCCGTGTGGGATGTCCCCATTGGCAAATGTCTGGTACAGCTGCGTCAAATGCCAGATGTGGGAATCGTGATAACTCCCAGGGCAGCCAGCACACACATTCATTATTATGCCCTGGGCATCACACACGACCTGGCAGTTGATGGAGGGGAAGCCCTTGCAGTTTATGTAGGCCCCACCCCGCCTCCTGCTGGTGCTTTGATGCATATGTGCGCAGTCTATAGCACCCAGTACCTCAGGGTATTCCGCTATTTGCTGGAAGAGACGATATTGCTGGCCAATACCTCACGGGCATTGGGGAAATATACATGATCACCGACATGTGCTGACATGGCATCCAGGAACTGGTGTAGTACCCTGGAGGCTGATGCCTGTGATATCCCCATCATATCGCCAGTTGGTCTCTGGAAGGTACCTGTTGCTAGTATTCTTAGGCCAACGATACCTTGGTTTCCACTGGGATGGGTTCCCCTCTGTTGGTTCTGTGTGTGAGGCGTGGCCTGCACAGCTCAACAATCTGCTGCAGGAGCTCTCTGTCCACTCTATAGCTCTACTATCTCCAGCTCATGTAACCCGTGGTAGGTGACCCTGGGCCTGTACACTCTTCTCCGTCTCCTCACTGTGGGTTGTCTGGCACCATCTGCATTGTCACCACCCTCAGCAAGTTGCCTATGTCTCATTATGACAGCTATGGCAGCCCCTAACATTTCTGCTCTGAGTTCAGCTTTTTCAGTTTTCACTTCTATTAGCTTACTCCTGTTTTGCAGTGTCTCTTAATGACAACATCCTGCACTATTGTTTGCAGTGTTTTAAGTGCTGGGCTGGGCTACTATTCTGCCTGTGTAATTGCCTGCTTCTAATTATTTTCACCTGCTAGCTTCAGCAGTTATCCCTGCTAGCTTCCTATTAATTCTGTTGCTTCCTTTTTCCTTTCTGTTTCCTCAGGGGGGAGCAACTTGCATACTATCTGAAACACGCTCACAGTGGCATAAACGCTAAGCACACGCTTACACAGTTATGGATCTACTTATTCAGGTTTAAACGCGCGTACACCCGCGCAAACACTGTTACACGTCTGCCAACTGCCTCCAACATACTCAGACTGTCTTACACGCGCGTACACTCATGCAAACACTGTTACACGTCTGCCAACAGCCTCCAACATACTCAGACTGTCTTACACGCGCGCACACTGCCTTACTCGCGGTTCATTGTGCACACGCGCATGCACGGCCAGCAAGAAACTTTAGTGTAGGTAACAGTGTACACCTTCCATTTCTTGTCTTTCCATGACTTATGTAGTGGCACACCTCTTTCCATGATCTGTGCCTGTCATCTGTCATGTTACACTGGCCTCCAATGAACTGCGTTTCTTTCTACCATTCCCCCCAGTGATGCCACCTATCTCCTACTCTATTCTTCCCCCTTTTGTATCTCTTACACTACTCAGGCCGTGCTCATTTGCTATGTGACTGTGGTATTCAGTATCCTAACCCTCATTTACATAAGATTGCCTACTAATGCTTAGTTACATGTCTTAGACTCTGTTTCCCCCCTTAGCAACCACTACACGGTGGCCATGTTGGTTTTGGTCTGCTGGTCCCTGCATTGTCATTCCATGTATTACATGAATCCCACATTTGTGGGTTTATACCCTTCTTTTTTCTGCTTCTATACAGCGCAGCCTGCTTATGCTGGCTGCGCTGGGTTTAAACATCGGCGATTGCCGAAAAAAATTATATTTTAATATTTTTCCATCGGTTATCTTGCCAATGGCCACATATTTGGCCATTGGCATGCTGCCTGATTCATATGCAACCTTTTTGGGAGCTGACATCGCTCCGTTGTGGATTTTGCAGAAATGTACTCAGTTGTCAACTGAGTACATTTCTGCAGCTAAAACGTCTCCTACACGGACTGGTTTCTGCTTCGTGGATCGCTAATATACCTCATTTGCATACCTTTCTAATGCAAGTGAGGTATTTAGCTTGTCCACGCCCAGTCCGTGTAAGAGACGTTTTAGCTGGTCTCTTACACGGAGTTTAGGGCTGTTCCTGGATCGCAAGGCTTGTAT
This sequence comes from Protopterus annectens, assembly GCF_019279795.1. Classification (NCBI taxonomy): domain Eukaryota; kingdom Metazoa; phylum Chordata; order Ceratodontiformes; family Protopteridae; genus Protopterus; species Protopterus annectens. Next base: position 1,086,442,612 of record NC_056744.1, on the reverse strand, counting down.
GGAGTGTTGCACGTCTCTTACACTCCGTGCAAGCCTTTGTGAATCCGGCCCAATGTCTTGAATAAAAATCAATAGTACAGAAGGAAATTCACTCAGTTTTCTAACTTTGCTTTTTCCTGCATCCTCTAATACACGCTGTAACTGGACAAGAGTAGACTGTAATAACTGTAGAATGAATAATCAAATTAAGCCAGGGGCTGAGGGCCACTAGATCCCTAAGATCCATGGAGGTACAGATGCTCCTAGGTGCATTTTAGAGCTATTTTCCAACCTTTTGATCCAGTGATGGTCTGAACAAAATCCTTAAGCAGATAAAGAAATTCAGTTGTACTTTTATTTCAATGAAGACATAAGTTGTGTGTTAGAGTGTAAGATTGGAATGAAGGCACAGATGGCCACAGTAAAATATATTTGAAGTGGCTGTTGTCATATATACACGCAGAATGCCTCCTCACCCCTACCCCAAAAGACAGCCACCTTGTCCACCATTTTGATGTCAGACAGAGATACAGCTGAAAGAACAAATAGAACACAGTAATATATTTCAACCTGATACTCTCAGATGTATATAAATAGCATGTCTTTTTTTACCTCTAAACCCCAAAATAACCATGTGTATATGCCCTTGATGTTTGAGTGTGAGGAAAGTAAAAAACAATTATTACAGTAATGTATTCCAGCTTGCTGCTCCTAAAATGTACACTGCCCATAAACAAGCTATAGTGACCTTTTGTTGCTCACTTTCTGGTTTGTGAGGAAAGTGAGAAATAATGACCACAATGTCCACAGCCCCCCACACAACCTTCCTTCCTTTATTTATTTAGTTATTTATTTATTCTTAACCGGGTAAGTAGCTATGACCTGGGCCAGTCCTGGCCATAACAGTTACATAGTTGTAATAAACAAATCAGCAGGTAAGCACATAGCACACCAAAGAAGCACCAGTAGCCATACAATATAGCATGCAGTACAAATAGTACATTGAAGACATTGACAGTAATTTTAAGGCAATTGGAACATTTAGATATCTACAGTTGTCACTTTTTTATTCAGCATATTTTTTACAGTATTCACAATTTATGCATGTCATCCATAGCTAGATTTATTATTTGGAAATGGATTTTAAGAATTATTTAAGCTTTGCATTGTGAATATCTCTTTCCAAATTATTTAACTAGTGTCATGCAGATGCATGTGGTTTCTTTTGTGAGCTGTTATTTCAGTCTTTTCTTAAATAGATCTAAAGTATTTTGTATCTAACATCACTGAGAAGATTGTTCCATTAGAAAATAACATTTTGGAAAAGACTCTTTCACCTACAGAGGTTTTAAAATAGGTTCTGATTATAGAATTTGTTATATCCTGTCTGAGGTCATAGGTCCTGTGCACACCTAAAAGTTGGATTGCAAAGAAAGTTATCAAGATTACCTCAAAGCCTTATCTGTATACTCGTGTTTCAGACAGATTGCTGAGGATGACCTATGCCTGGCCTACAAGACAACCTTGGATTCTGCTCTGATAGACATTTTGCATATCTGCAGAATGAATGTCACCGGAACTATGAGATCTAAGGACCTAAGCTTTGCTCACAATATAAATAGGATGTGTTAGAGGGGTAGGCATCTATCGCACAGAATTCTCATTCTATGGAATGGACTTCCCATACATGTGAAGCACAGCCATTACTAATCCTATTCAAGTGTAAACTTGACCACAGAATGGAAAAACAAAAATGTATCCCAGGTCTGTCACAGGCAGCCATTAAATTATGTCCTGGTTAACACACATCCTTTAGAATAACCTCTAAGCCACAAAAACTCATAGAATATATTTGAGCTGCATAGCGAGACTTGTAAAGGCCCTAGTGTTCTTTAGCCTATTGTACACCTATGAACCTAATGAAGGCCACACTATTCCCAGCCTCCATCCACACAAGCTACAGCATGCTTTTTTGCATACCTCTAAACAATGTAGGCTTTAGACTAGGTGAGGCTCAAGGCAGAGACCACTATTAAACTGGTGTCAAAATCCACTCATAAAGCCTGGGTATGGGGCCACTAGGAACTCAGAAACTATGAGGATATAGCTGCACTGTGATGCCATTTATGCTTTTTTTTAAAGAATGTAACAGCTTGATCTTTTGTACTGCTACCCAGAGACGTTTATATGTGCTCAGCAATAGTGAGTGCGTCCACAGATAAAAAGCAGTGATATGCTGTTTTTACACACACACACACACACACACACACACACACACACACACACACACACACACACACATATACATATATATACATATATATATATATATATATATATATATATACACACACACACACACACACACACACACACACACACACACACACACACACACACACACACACACACACATATACACACACACATATATAGACACACACACACACACACACACACACACACACACACACACACACACACACACACACACACACTCCCTGCATCTGAAAGCAATGTCAGTCAAAAGCTATGTTGTTTTACACAGAAGCACATACCTACTGACACTGCCCCTGACAAGTTAGGTCTATCACAATATGGAGAACCAAACAAGGCCACACACACACACACACACACACACACACACACACACACACACACACACACACACACACACACACACACACACACACTTCCTCTAAAGCAATGTTAGTCAAAAGCTATATTGTTTTTCACAGAAGCAGATCCATACATACAGACATTGGCCCAAACAAGACAGGACATCACAAGATGCAATGATTTTACATGTATGCACATACCTACTGACAGTGCCTCTGACAAGTTAGGTCTATCACAATATGCAGAAATATATATATATATATATATATATATATATATATATATATATATATACACACACACACACACACACACACACACACACACACACACACACACACACACACACACACACACACACACACACACACACACACACACACACACACAGACACACACACACACACACACACACACACACACACACACACACACACACACACACACACACACACACACACACACACACACACACACACACACATATAACACACACACACACACACACACACACACACACACACACACACACACACACACACACACACACACACACACACACTTCATCTAAAAGCAATGTTAGTCAAAAGCTATATTGTTTTTCACAGAAGCAGATCCATACATACTGACATTGGCCCAGACAAGACAGGACATCACAAGATGCAATGATTTTTACATTTTTACATGTATGCACAACTGGTCATTGTCACAGTGGTGCAATGAGTTGTATTGCCATCTCACAGCATATAGCTTTGGATTAGTTTGGCTTCTTCTCTGTTGAGGTTGCATGCCCTTCTTCAGTCTGAATTAGTTTATCCATGTGGTCTGTCTTCTGCTAACACACCAAAGATGTGATGTAGGTAAATTGGCTTTCCTCCAATTTGCATATAGGTAAACATGCAGCAGGGATGTAAATGTGTTTGTGTGTATATGAGACTGTGTTTATTTCTGCATATAAATCAAAGAAAGTCGAGTTAGTTAAATAGAAAATTCGCTTGCAAAAAACTGCTTCAAAACAATGAAGTTTGGTAATGAAGCCGATCTTTTAAATTTTGTTGTTTTTTTTTTTTTTCTCTTGTTTTGCTGTTTTTTGGATGTCATTTTTTGGTTGTTTTGGCTCTTTGGTTTGAGTGTTATTTTATTTCTGCATATTGTGATAGACCTAACTTGTCAGGGGCTGTGTCAGTAGGTATGTGCATACATGTAAAATAATTGTAATCTCTTATAGACCTGTCTTGTCTGGGCCAATGTCAGTATGTATGGATGTGCTTCTGTGAATAACAATATAGCTTCTCACTGCCAGGTAGTGTGTGTGTGTGTGTGTGTGTGTGTGTGTGTGTGTGTGTGTGTGTGTGTGTGTGTGTGTGTGTGTGTGTAGCTATGGACACAGCTTGCACCTCATTATGTGTGAATTTAGTTTTAGCAGCATGGGTAGAACAGTTTTTATTCCCACCTCAACATTTTGAACATAATCATTCTTATTACAGAATTTTGCATGATATGCTAACATTGTGGAAATAAAATATTGATGAATTTTTATGTTTTAAAACTTGCTTAGAATGAACACATTTTTTAAAATTTACATAACAGGCAAGTGCTGATCATATTAATTTTCTTGATATTACTTTAGGGAAAATTATCTAGCTAAGTGTTTCGCCTCTAATATTTATTGTAAGGAAATGTTTTTTTCATGTCCTACTTACATTTTAAAAGCTGACACCCCATCCCCATCACCAAAAGCAAAGCATTGTGAAGGGTTAAATGATAAGACCATCAAGACTCAATAGTGTGCAGAATGTTTTTTTACAGAAATTAGAAAATTTGATAGAGACGTTTCTAAACAGGGGATATCCACATTCCCTATTGATGTAACTAAAAAATGAAATAGTTGGGGTAGAAGCTCGAATTTCCTCCCTTGATGGGCACATCTGGCAACTTAAATAAAGTTTTTGGGAACCCGCCTATATACAAGAAAGGAACTGACAAGAACCTTTCTTTCCCTTTAGTAGTGATGCTTAAAAATGCACAAATGTAGTGAGAGGGTGTTGAGACATCATTTTTAATTCCAATCAAAATGCAAAATAGGTGGAATTCCTTCCATAATTTCTTGCTAAGGGCAAAAGCATTAAAAAAATATTTTGTAAGGAAAAGATCATGGGAAGGAATACCACCAGAGACATTGGATGAGGAAATGTTAGGGATGCATGTACTGTAGGTACCTTAATGACAGTCTGTATGTAAAGATGGAAGGTTGTGATAGGACCATATTCTGTCCAGGTTTGTGTAATTGCAATACTGCAGGAGTGGTATATTTTGCGACTTGTACAACATATCCCATTTTTTTATGTAGGAAAGACCACTAGAAAGTAAAAAAAAAAAAAAATGATTTATGAACACCTATATGACATGAGAAAAAAACAGACAAGCAAGTACTTTGAACAGACATGCTATAAAAAGTTCACTTTCAAAAAGTTTCTGTTTTTTTATCATTGCTAGAGTACAAAGTGAGGGTGGGGAGAGATTTAGAAAACGTTAGAATTTAAGGACTTGATATGGCAGTTAAGTTTAAATGCATGTAAGCTGCTAAGTATTAATCCTTTTACATCTATCTCTAGTATATTAAGGTTTAGTGCTAACAAATATTAATTAATTAAGTACAGAAAGTGAAAATTGTACTGCAATTGTAATGGCGAATATACTAATTAAATTTTATTTTACAGAAGAATGAGTTAACAACAGAGGTTTTGAATTTCAACGAAAGGTTTTGTAATCATTTTTACTTGTTCTTATTGAATTTGATTTATCTATATTACATATTTCTATATTTATATACATATACATGTATATATATATATATATATATATATATATATATATATATATATATATATATATATATATATTGGAGTATTGGACAGATTGATCAAGATTAAGTAATTAAATTGTGTTTAGATGGCTGTTTAAAAAAAAAAACACCATTAGAAGTATTATACAACTTTTAAGAAATCCCAGGAGATGGGACAGAAGTATTTAGTTGTATGGAATAATGTGAAATTTTTCGAGTGGAGTTTCTTTCATGGGGCTTAACTAGCCATTCTTTACAATAAGCATTATGCCAACCTCAGATGTGAGATCTTGGTGAAAAATAAAAAAAATAAAAAATAATGGTCTGAATAATAAAACTTCAGAAATGTGCTCTAGTCCTGCAAAGACAGATGAGTGGCTGTTCAAACTGAACAAATGACAAAGTCAATTTTCATCCACAGACAGCTCCTACCTTTACATAGCATTTAGAGCTATTTCTATATATTTCAGATACAGACAAAAATGATGGCCATTTAACAACTTTTAACTTTTTTTCCACACAATCAGTAGCCACACATCAAAGTATTTCATGTTGCTTCATACATGTCACAGAAATCCTGCAAAGTCAGAATAATGAGCATCAGCATTATCCATTTTCTTCCACAGAGAACCCTAGCAACTATAACTAATTTGCCAACTACATCTCAGGTGTCAGACTTTTATAAAAATAAATAAATAATTAAATCATTATCTCTTCATAATCATCATCAGCATGTTCAGCCACCTTTCTCCCCATTTGTTTTCTACATGGAGTCGGGGTGTTGCATCTACTGCCGCCACCTCTCTTAGTTCACTGCCAGTCTCCTACCTTCTTTGACAGTCATGTCTGACTGTTGCAGGTCTTCCTTCATGCAATCCATCAATTCTTTACTGGATGTCATTGTATAATTTTGCCTTCTTCCTGTCTCTCCAAAATCTTCTTCAACAAATCATCTGCTGCTTTCCTGTAATGTGCCCAAACCACCAGAATCTGTTCTTATTGACCTTCTCTGCAATTGGGGCTACATTGGCTTCTCTTCTTCTTCTTCTGTCCCACAGATTGTATTATACCACGCATCTCAGAGACTTCACCTCTATCACCTGTAGCTTCTTCAACTACTCTGCCTTCACTGCCCAAGTTTCTTGCCATACAGAAGTACTGGTTGTATATTTTCCTTTTCAGCTTATTTTAATTATTTCTTCACAAAATACTCTTGTCACTCTGTGCTAGTTGGCTGCAGCCCCTCTGATTCTAGTTTTGACTTGCTCACTCAAACTTCACTTCTCCTGAATCAGCCTTTAAAGATATTTGAAGCTGCTAATCTATTTAACTACTTTTTCTTCTGTCCCAATTTTCAGCTTCTTCTGATTTTACTCATTTGTGTCTTGTTTCGTTGATCTGCTCCTTCTGATCTGTTTACTAATGTAGTCCATCACCAGGATGAATAGCAATGGTCTCAGAGCTAAACACTGATGTACATCTTAAACTAGGTGCCCCTCTGTAAATCCAAACATTGTTCAAACATGTGCTATACATATGGGTCCTTATACATATCCTGACTTAATTCTACCAATATTTCCAGGACTTTAAATCACACAGGACTGCTCAAATCATTTTTATTCACTATCTAAACTTTTTAGCAAATAAATCAGGGACAAAGCCATAAATATTGGAGAAACAGAGGCCTAAAATCAGGGATACATTTTAAATATCGTTCTTATATACTTGGAGAGTTGATAGAATATAATAACAGGTTTGTATGCCATTCATTTTCTGAAGGAAATGAAGTCAGACACCAAAATGCATGTCATTATTTAATGATTATAACCCTCTATAACTGACCAGAAAAACACACATTTCACAAAGAACAACCCATAAAACTTGAGAGGCTTAGGGATATTAACAGCTCTCAACTTATTTACTCAAGAGTCTAAGACAAAGACAAAAATAATGGGGGGAGAGGGCAAACTCAGGGACAGTTTTTAAGTATTACTCTATTTCACTTAAAACATTAATAAAATAATAGGCTTTTCATAAACATGCATTTTCTGAGAAAAAGGACAAAGCCCTAATTTCTGTTATTACCAACTGATTATCATCTTCAGTAATTTATCAGAAAAAGTTAACAGAGAATGTATTTCATTAACTTGCATTTTCTGAACAATAAGAAGTACAAAACTCTAATGTCTGGCATAATTGACTATAATCCTCAGCAATTTACAAGAAAAATAAAATATTTCACAATAGAGAGTACAAAAACATGAACCAACATAAGAGAACATTTTGCAAACTTGGGCAAGGTAGAGAGGAATCAGGGATCAACCTGGTAGGTAGTCTGCCCTGCAAAACTATCTGGTAATAGCATTGGCTATATCTGGTTACCTGTCAGGATTAAAATAACTTACCTCACGCTCTCCCTTATTGCTACTACTATCATTCACTGCAACTGCCTATTGCTCTGTACTGTTGAAAACTCATGAGCGTTCTACTTCCTGCCATCACACAGCAAGGAGAGAAAAGTCAAAGGCTCTTCCGCTAGACAACATTCAGCTATTTGCACCTTTCTGTCCTTTGTTTATTTATGATTGTTTTTTAAGTACTGAAATAGGGCATGATTATTTACTTAAATCAATAAACAAATCCATTGATATACACAACTGATAACTTTCCTCCTGAACCACAATCTCCTCTCACCATATCAACACTGCTTCAGGCCCGCTCATGTCACCAGTGCTGCTCTACTTACTCTACTTCTCAACACTATAAATAACTTTAGAAATAGAAATATCCTATTCTTCTTTATATTCCTTGACCTCAAAGTCTTTGATACTATTCCACACCACCTTCTCCTTCACAGAGTCTCCAAGATAGCCTTATCAAACAAAACCTTCTTGTGATTAAAATCTTACCTTCATCACAGACGTCAGAGTTCAAAATGGCTGCAAGCCTCCATCATATTCCTCCCCATTCTAGTCGGTGACCCTATCCTTGGCCCACCTTTTTTGAATATATTTATCAACAACTTGCCCATTGTGCTAACCAACTCCCCTCTGATCTGGCACAAGGATGAAAGTACTATCATCTGTTCAGTACCCTCTGTCTCCAAACTTCAAAAAGTCATGCAACATTCTTTCACATCTGTGGAAACCTCACTTCTGAATAGAGACTAGTCCTAAATCCATAAAAAACAAAACCTTATGCTCTTCACACCTAAACCAGTAGTATGCTGCATGATAAAGCTATGTTAAGATGAATGTTACACTGCAGTATCCTGTACAAGTAATACAAGGACTACAGTTCATCAGGAAGTATTGTACCCCATCTAACCCCATGTAACATAAACCATAATTTCAAAACAAGCTGGAGATTTGCAGCAATTGTAAGTCATGCTAAAAATCTGTTTTAGTGAAGAGGATTTCCCCACTGCACTGTGTTTTTTGAAAATAGTCATATGATCCTCTAAATGTCTTAATGTTCACTTTTTTTTTTTGCTCTGCAGATCACTATTATATTATTAACAGAAAAGTGCATTTCTGGAGATACTTCAGACATTTCACTGCAATCTTTAGAAAGGATGGCAGCATACACACATTTTTTTCAGCTGCTGTGCAATTCCCAAATTGTGTCAGATGAATGACATAGACCATTTGGACAGGTAACTATGATCTGTGCAAAATTTTCAAAGTCATATCTCTCATGGCTTTTGAGATTCCTGAAAGGTACCACAGAACTAGGCAGTAAATATTTTTATTTACTTATAAACTCCCTGAGCCTTCCCAAATATACTTTCATCTGTGATTTTAAAGATCCTAGCTCAGTTAATACTCTCAAAATTCTGTTGAATGGTTTGGCTGCCAGTTTAAGAAGGGGTTTTATTGGGTTACTGATCAGATACATTAGGTAAATCACTGAGCTAAAAATACTGGTAAAAAATAAAATACAACTGCCATCAAAGATTGTCAGTTATCATAGAGCATTAGGACTCTGAAATGTTAATAAGCTGCTTTCTGTAGCTAAGTGTAGAGAGGTTGATTCCTTTCTCCTCCATTTGCCTACTGTGTTACTTTGAGCAAGTCACTTATCCAGACAATGCTCCTGGATCACCCCTAAAAGGTGACATGTCCAATGGGAGTAACAAGTGCGTAATGTGTAATTGTGTAAAACTCAGTCCATTTGTCATGAAAATAAGGATTTTGAAGAAATCTGTGGCAGACCTCAAGGAAAGCACGGTTGCTACAAGTTTTGGTGTGTCAGGTACAGCAACAGCTTATTGAATGCAGAATGGCATTACCAAATCTAGCTCTTAGAACCCAGCTCGATGCCACAAAGGGATGGATCCCTCAAAGTGCTTTGAATGGCCAGAGCTGAATTAGCTGCTTAAGCACTATATGAGACAGACAAGGAGCATGTGAATGAGCAGATTTTGTCTTGTTCATCTGGGGGAGAGCTGAGTATCTCAGCTTGGCACCTCTTTTATGTCTGCAGATAACTTATATTGGGCCTTGTACATACCGAAAAGCCATACTTATTGAAGATAGCTACCTTGAACCACTGTGGTTATAGATTTTAGTTTGTTTTCTTTCCCATGATAAATTTGTCATAGTGCTTAACAATGCGATATACATATGTATGTCATAGTTTAGGGTTGAAGAATGGGGTTCTGTACTATGGACTGAATGGAATTAGGCTGTGTCTACAAATTTCAAATGGCCTTGTACAGTTCAACTGCTTGTATGTAATCAAAATGCAAAAGAAGAAAGCAGTCACAACTGTGTTATTAAGAAAGACAAATATTCTGTATAAAACTAAACTACAATTCCTAAAAGCCTCCTGTTTTTGTAAAAGTCAACTGCTCCTTTGCAGTATTCAGTCTGTTAGATTTAAACTAAACTAAATCTTAAAAGAATGCGCAATCCTCTCCCTTCATCCAAGTAGTTGTAACAAAGAACATCTGGATTTAAATAGTAACAGTAACAGACTGCATCAAATACTGCTTCAGGAAGGAATTGTGTATCTTATGATGCAAAAATAAATAATGCCTAGCAAGCAATGCAGTATGCTATTATAATCTGCCTGTCCAGCTGTTAGTTTTATTTATGTATTTATTTGGTGCTTTATGGCATGTGACAGAGAGCAAGAAAGGAAAGATGGGAGGTTTGACTAGTTCTCCAGGTACTATCATACTTACTAATTCTGTAATCACCCTGTGCTTTCCCATCTAACTTTACTGCATGAAGCTTTACAGCCGCTTACTGGGTTAGTAATACTTGACCACATATACGCGTGTGTGTGTGTGTGTGTGTGTGTGTGTGTGTGTGTGTGTGTGTGTGTGTGTGTGTGTGTGTGTGTGTAACTTGTGAGGTATGAGATACTTCTGGGAAATGGGCAACAAATCTGAATGGATGAAGCTTTTCTCACTTCATCTTTCACTCAGCTGACCAGAGTGCTACAATATCAAAGGTTTGTATAGTTAAACTACAATCACATTCAATCACAAGCACATAGGCCCACTCTGCCTTCCTAAAATTTGAACCAGTTAGAACAAAAATATGAATCCAGGGCAACCCTGAAAACCATCAAGATTTTTACTGTATGTTAGTGATTGTAGAAGGGCGTTCCAATCAGTTACAACCCTTTCTGAGAACATAGTTCTATTGTTTTCAACAAAAAAATTATAATAATCTAAAGCTGCATGACATTTTGCTTTTACATTGTTCCAAATAATCCCACAGGAAAGGATTTCTAGTTGCCTTTATACAATGAGATTAGATCGTTTTTCTGCTGCCTTTTCTCATATGACATTACTCCAGACCACCAGTTAATTTAGTTTTTGAAAATGGATACTGCAAAATGTTTATATATATATATATATATATATATATATATATATATATATATATATATATATATATATATATATATATATATAAAAGTAGAAACTCGAAATTGATTTGGTCGAGACCATATATATCATAGAGTTTCTGAAAACTTGAAGCTTTTGAATTGATACCACAGTACAGTTAGGACTGGGGAATTTACCCTTTCCCCACTGTAATATCACCTTGGAGTTGGTATATATAATATGCAGGGTGAGTGTGGGGGGAGCACAAAAATGTAGAAAAAAGATTTCTGTTGTTTTTTGAAGTGCGACTTTTTGGAAACTTGATCATATCATCTTGACAATATTAATTTTGAGTTGCTGAAAACTCTAGCTTCTGACATTGATACACACACACACACACACACACACACACACACACACACACATATATATATATATATATATATATATATATATATATATATATGTATGGATCTATGTCAAAATAACAAATTACCATAGAGTCATGTTGGAAAACTGCGAGACAGAAACAATGAAAGTTTATATTCACAAACATCCTGATCATTGTAAATTTTCCCCAGGTAAGTAAACAATCATCTAAACAAAACTTAAAAAACAAACTGACTGAAGCAAATAAAACCTACCCAAGTGGGGGACTTCACCCCCCCCCCCACATGGACAGGGTGGGGGACAACCCCCCCCCCAACTTGGGTGGGTTTTATTTGTTTTGGCTTGTTTTTTACTTATCAGTGGAATGTTAACAATGATCCGGATGATCGTGAATATAAACATTTGCCATTTCCATCTCACTGTTTTGCAACTTGACATTATGGTAATTCATTATTTTGATATATATATATATATATATATATATATATATATATATATATATATATATATAAAAAATGTATGTATATGTGTGTGTGTATATATATATATATATATATATATATATATATATATATATATATATATATATATATATATGTATGTATATATGTGTGTATATATATATATATATATATATATATATATATATATATATATATATATATGCACACACACATATATATATATATATATATATATATATATATATATCTATATATATATATATATATATATATATATATCTATATATATATATATATATATATATATATATATATATATATACATATATACACACACACACACACACACACACACACACACACACACATACGGGTTCACGTCAAAATCCTGAAAGCTCAAAATCCTGAATCTCAAAATCCCGAACTCAAAATCCTGAAAGCTCAAAATACTGAAAACTCATAATACTGAATCTCATAATACCGAAAAACATACAGGACACCAACACTGACTGTATTGCAGCTACACTACACTGCACATACACTACTATCTATCCACTTACCTTAACCCAGACCCTAACCCTAAGGTCCGTCACTATCGCACACTGATCTCACCCGCTCCCTAACCCTAACTCACTTAACCTGCCCCTAACCCCAAATTCTGTCACTATCGCACACTCACCTCACCCACGCCCTAACCCTAACTCACTTAACCCACCCTTAACCCTAACTTCCATCACAATCGCACACTTACCTGACCCGCGCCCTAACCCGAACGTCCGCACAATCACACATCAGTGTTGGTGTCCTGTATGTTTTTCGGTATTATGAGATTCAGTATTATGAGTTTTCAGTATTTTGAGCTTTCAGGATTTTGAAGTAAACCCATGCATACATATATATATATATATATATATATATATATATATATATATATATATACACACCCTTATTACTTTTGCCATCTTTGATTTAAGAAACTTCCTGCATTCTTTCACTAGTGTACATATGTAGATTCAAGCTCGGTTTATTATCACCTAATATACTAAGATCTTTAAATGTGTTGACTCTATCTTTGTAAATTTTATAACCAGAAACTGCATTATGCACACCAAAATACCTGTTTGTTTTTTTCAGTATTTTTTTTGTCTTTCAAATAATTTTTATTTTCCAAATAATATAATGTTTAACAATACAATCATCAATAAACAGTATTATAAACCTTTATATACACTATGTACAACTGACCTGAAGAAAGAAGGGAAAAAAATTAATAAAATCATATTATTTGTTTCTGGCCACATACACACATCTTGTGAACAAGTCTTCAGTCTGCAGGGGTATTCTGAGTTTGTGATGTATTTACCAAGTTTCAAAACATCAGCATAAAAACAGTAATTAGTGCCATATGGGATCTTAATGTCATAAATATATAAAGTTGATATAGTCCAAGGATGGTCCTTGTGGAGCCTTTTGGACACAATCTGTAATTTTTCCAAAACATGGCCGAAAAGCAACTTGCCATTCCATTTTACTTAACCATTCTCCAAGACACCTGACATCAGATATTGAGATGCCCAGTTTTATGCATCTTATTAATTATTAGTTTATGATCTACTCTGATAAATGTAAAAGTAAAATCAATGTAAATCATGCCATTCTTGATGTTTTGTTTTATAGCCATGACTCTGTCATTGCAAAAGAAATTGTTGAATGTCAATATAGCTGTAGCTGTAATATATCTCTGCTGATGAATATTATATAGGCCATTTCTTTTTAACTCATTAAGCAAAATGTTTATACTATTGATTTCATAATTTTGCCATGACCCTCTGGAACTTTACTAATTTACACTGTCTTATGAGCCCCTTCTCTTTTTAAAAATGTAATAGCCATTCTTCAGTCTTTGTATCGGTTTGGTCACAATCATGCAGTGTTAGATGTCAGAGGGAGAACAAAGACATCTTTAAATGATATTAAACTTTTGTTTTAGACCCCATCCTTGTCTTGGTTGAAATCTTTTCTGGTCTAATTTGCCAAGAAAATGAATAAGACTGTTTTTAGATATTACTAAGGCACTCTGTTCACTAATTCTACATGGACTGGATATCGTCTTTCAATGCTATAAATATTATGCAAATAGTCATAAAATAATTTAATAATGTCGCAAACCTCACTAATGACCTCATTTCCTTTGGTAGAATGATCAGCTTGTGGCAGGGTGTCTCTGTCTTTAAAGAGATCTTCCTGTTCTCATTCTTCTTAGTTACTTGCTGAACCTTCTACCTCTGTTGGTCCCTCTTTGCGCTATTCATGTAACATATTTTCTGTCTCAATAATCTGTTCTTCACCACTCTCCATTTTTAAACATTTTAACCATCTTATCCTTTTGCTTAATCAGTATTTTGTTTTATTTATTTATTTATTTATTTATTTATTTATTTATTTATTTATTTATTGCATTTGTTTACTGGGAAAGTCCACTGGGCCTTGGAGAACCCATTTTCAGTGGAGGCCCAGGGAGAAAAGCTCTACATACAAATTATACGGAAAATACAATTTCAGTTACATAAATGGCTAGAAGGCTATACTTTACAGTTTGTACAAAAATACAGTTTCAGTTACATGAATGACTAGAAGGCTATACAGTAGCAATAATAGGCATGGATTTTAAGGTAACACAGTATAATGTACATTTAAGAGTTAACACTGTACTAACAATAAGTAGCTGGGCAATGGATTGAGGAGTAGAATAGGAGAGCAAAAAAGACAGGGATGATAACGTTCAGGAGTGGTAGTAAGGTAGGTATAGAGAGAGAGGGTTAGTATCAAGTTTGGGTAGGTATCAGGGGTAGGCACAGCTGGGATGGTTAGAGTGTTGGTTGGCAAGAAGGAGGAGGATGAGAAAAGAGTTGGGGAAAAAAGTAGAGGGGTAGAGTTGGGGAGATATAGTTTAGAGAGAGTCATTTTTGGCATGGGCTTAGCCAGCAAGAGGAGAGGTATTAACTAAGAGACCTTTTAAACAGGGCAGGGCTTCTGTTGGAGGTTATTATGGATGGGAGGGAGTTCCAGAGTTTGGAAACAGTAAAGTAATAGAGCATTTGACCAGCTGGGAGTTGGGGTTTGTTGACTTTGAGCAGAGTTTTATTTTCTGATCTAAGGGGTCTATTTGGCTGGTACAAGGTCAGCAGGGAGGAGAGAGATTGGCATGATGTGGGGTTATATATTAGTTTATGTGCAGTAGTTAAGTGACGGTAGTTAAGATAGAGTGGTAGTTCTAGCCAGTTTAGTTGCGGTAAAGAGGAGCAGTGGTGTGTAGAGGATCTAGCATTTGTTGCAAATTTGGCAACCTTATTGTAACATGTATCTAGCTTAGGTTTGAGGGATGAGTGAATATTTGTAAGCATAGGGGCACCATATAGCTGGGATGGAAGTAGGAAGGCTGAGGCTAGAGCCGTTTTTGCACTATGATTAAGATAACAGTTGTGCCTGTAGAGGGTGCCCAGTTTCTGATGTGTTTTTTTGATATTGTTCAGAATGTGGAGGTCAAATGTTAGGTTTTCATCAATGGTGACTCCTAACAGTTTGGTGCTAGAGACGGTTTCAATGGTGGTATTATTCAGGGTGCAGATAAAGAATTCTGTCCTATTTAGGGGGGGGTTGTCTTTTTGGGAATGAATAGAATCAGTTTTGTCTTGTGTGGGTTGAGGACAAGGTGGTTGTTTGACATCCAGTTTTCAGTGGATGTAAAGGCTAGTTGAGTTAGTAGTTGAAGCTCAGAAGGGCTTTTAGCAGTGCAGATGATTGTAGAGTCATCTGCATATTGGATCACGGTGCCATGAGTGAGGGAGCTATGGAAGTCATTTATAAATATGTTGAATAACAGGGGGCCTAGTATGGAACCTTGGGGTACACCTGTAGTGATGTTGAGGAAGGGAGAACAGGATTGCTGCCAATTTGTAGATTGATATCTCTCAGAGAGATAGTTTGAGATCCAGTCTAGGGTTGGAGGGGAGACACCTAGGTTGTTGAGTTTAGAGAACAGAAGGGGGTGAGATATGGTGTTGAAGGCTTTTGAAAGGTCAAGAAAAAGAGTAGAGACGATTTGATTGGTATCACGTGCTCGATTTACAGTATCCAAAAAGGAATAAGAGCTGTGTTTTTGCTATGGCCTGGCTTAAAGCCATGTTGGGTTGGGGAGAGAAGTCAGTTATTAACTAAATGGTTAAGAAGTTGAGTATGCACACATTTTTCTAATATTTTAACAATGGGAGTGAGGATAGCGATGGGACGGAAGTTGGAGATGTCTGAGTTTTTGCCGCCTTTATGGAGAGGAAGAATGTATGCTTTCTTCCAGATATTTGGGACATGGGATTCTTGAATGGATCTATTAATAAGTATACTAATGGGGTAGGCGATGGAACTTGTGGATATTTTTAGGAATTCAGAGAGTAGGTTATCAGGAGCATTGGTGCAAGGTTTTAGTTTTAGAAGGAGTATCCTTATGGTGCATGTGGGAACAGGAGAAAAAGAAAAATTAGGTAAATCTGAGGGTAGTTGGTTTGGTGAGCTAGTCTTAGTAAGAGGAAAGGTGGTGGTCAGCTTAGCAATGGTTTCAATGAAGTATGAGTTAAAGAGAGAGGCTATATCAGAGGGTGCTTTATCAGGGTGTGGGCAAGGATTGGTGTTAGAGCCAGGGTGGATTAGGGAATTAATTGCTCCCCAGAATTTTTGAGGGTTAAGTTGTGCTGGTCCTGAAGTCTATGGAAATATTCTTTTTTGTTTTTAATGACCTGTTTTTTGGCCTGATTACATAGTTGTTTATATAGTGCAAGGTCAGCTGGGTTATTATACTTTTGCCAGGCTTTCCCCACCTTGTCGCTAGTAGACATGACTTGCTTGGTGGATTTGGTAAGCCATATGGCATGATTAGACTTGACTCTTTTTAGCCGTGGAGGGGCTACACTGTTTAGGATTTTGAGAAATATTGAGTTGAAGGATTCTACTGCCTCATCGAGGGGGATGGTTTTTAATGGTGCCCAGTTCGTATGCTGTAAAATTTAATTTTGGGTTTCTGGTGAGATGTGGGATAGGTCTCTGGTTTGTTTTAGTTGGTGGTTATATGTAGCTGAGGTAGTTTTACGTTTTACGTATAGCAAGAAGCAAGAAGAGGATTATGTTTTCTTTTGCTAATACTTCCAATATATGAAATTCGCTTCCTCCCAACCTTTGGCCATTTCTTAAGAGACCGGAATGTAGAAATATACTTTTTCAGATAATCCAACATGCTATTAATAACATTGCCTTTAAAAGCAAATATGTATCTTATACCCCTTAGATATTTACCAGTCTTTTTGTAGCCTGTTACCACTCCACTGTACACTTAACCACAGAATTATTGCTGTCAAGAAATAATGCTGGTAACCTTAGAGGCACCACCAAGACAGAACTCCCACAGTCCATTTAGTAAAGTAGAATATAATTTGATCTTCCTTCAAATATTGAGGAAACCATATGATTTCTAGAATGTTATTAAGCCTTCTGTGTTTGTTCTCTATCTGTCTAAGCTTATTTCCTGCAAAAAAGTTCTAAATAACTTCTTTATATCCCTGTAAGTGTATATTGTTATCCAGTTAGTTTAGGGTAACTGTAAGTCTGCAGATATAATTCCATTATGGATATGAATAAAAAAACTGCAACTTCTATTCCACAGTTCTTGGAAATTAGAAGTCTATACTGTCCCACTAATGACAATACCATCTTTCTTACTTTTATTGTCAAGAAAAAATAAGTTAGATTGACTCTATTATAGAAACACCTGTTAGTCTAACACATGAAAACCTTTGATATATGTTAGCATCCAAAAACATGCATGCTGATTGGATAGAGCATTCATCTTGCCTGTTATACATTTGTCAGCACCAACAAGTAGAATTCTAGCTACTACAGCATGATATAATGCAAATGTAAACATAAGCAACTAGGCAGTAAACCCTGCAAAAAATGAGAAATTCTCTCCAATATACACAAATGTCCAACAAATGGAATCCAAGGGGCTTCAGCTATTGTACAGGTCGTCCTGCTTGTATTGGGAGAGTTGTTGTTATTTTTGCAGACATCAGTGAGGTCCTTCTATCTACAGGAATCTTGTTCCAACCAAGTGAATTTCTTGACTACTTGTGTTTTATTGATGTACCATGCAAACATAGGCATCTACATGCAATCCATTAGTTAAACATCAACTGGGTAAGAAGAAACAGAAGAACAGTGAACTCTGATCATGCAATGACATTACTTACAATGGTAAAATATTTCTTTCATTAATAATGACTTTGTATAATAGCAATATCATGCATTTGACCATGGTAATATAAGATTTACCCATGACTGATGTGGTTTGATCATGAAGGCAAAGCTCGAGTGATCAAATAAAGCTAGCCCTGAGTAAATCCTGCATTACCCATGGCCAAACTTGAGTTATTGCTAAATCTTAACACCATCTCCTTGTCCTGTTTAGGGCATTTGTCTCAGGAGGAGGATGTCTTCCACTTAGGTAAAAACAGAAATATATGTATCTGCTGTAAAATAAGCATCAGAATTAAATAAGAGTTCAGGGAGATATGCTGGGAATTTTAGTGCTTTAGTTGGTTCTCTAACTGGAAGTTACTTACTTTCGATTAAAAGGATGGATTTGGTCAGATGGAATAATATAGGCATTTCAAACAGCTGCAATGATGCATAATTCTGAGCAAACTGAGCATCTAAGTGCCAATGTATTTATATTCCAGGAACCAGGTACAAGTCATCAAAACTAAAAGTGTGGGAATGGAAAGTCACAACGTGAATGCTGGTTAGGATGGGAGGTACATATTTTGGGAGTGTAAATCAATGTTTTTTATTGTTTTCTGCCAAACTAGTGCAATCCTTATGAGGCATACAGTGAGTCCATACACTCACCAATAACTACAAGCAAAAACACGAGTGACTTTAATTTTATATTAATCAGCATTGGCATGAACCCCCTCCCTTTTCCCATGTTGTACATGGGGTCAGGGTGTCGCACCAATAGTGACCATTACCTAGACTCAGTGTTTACACTGCTGGGTGGCTAGTCTTATGCAATTTGTTACTCATGCAATTCATACAATATAGTTATTCAGAAACCTATACGCAAACAGAACATGTTGGAATATTACAGAATTACTAAGGGGACCAAATAAGAAAGAAAGAAAATCATAAATATGCTAGTGTTTTACTAATTCCAGTAAACAAACAATACACAACAAGCAATATTTCTACCCTTTCACATTTTTACAAAGCAATGGTTATTCCAGAAACAAATTTCACATATAATTATCTGAATATTCTGCAATAACCACTAGATGGCAGTGCAGATCTGTGCCTGCAAAAAATATCTGTTTCATATTTTGTGTCAAGTCTACAGAAGCATTTCTCAAAAATTTAATTAGTGACTTTTAAGTAACACATTCAATAATGTTGACATTGGCTAAGCATAGTTTTAACATTGCTGCCTTCTCAGTGGGAAAAATGAACTGTTGCAAACTTAGAATTGTACTTAAATAGGAAAACTCTTGGCTATACAGTTTTATGTGATGTGTTGCTTTCTCTCCAGGTTTTTATTTTTTGTCTCACACGAGTCTAGTTTTGAATGACATTGTGGCTTCCCCTATATACTGTACCCCATTTTAACGCCTTGATAAAAATACAGTTTGCCCTATTTGTTAGTCATAGCTAATAACTTTGGAGAACAGAAAGGTTTACAAACAGTACAGTGCCTGTTATTTTATGTTTCATGTGTTGTTGGAACTGACCATTGCTATGATTTGTGAACAATAAACTTCAAGCTATCCCATTTAAAATCATAATATTAACTACCAAGACATCTGGTCCAAAAACAGCAAGTTCCAGTGTTTTCTAAGGTATTTCTAATTACATTGGTCTTGGGTTGATACTTGGTAATAAAGTTAACTACAACAACAAAATGTTTTCTGCTTAAACCATTAATATTTCAAATTTTGACAACTTGACTTCCCTACCCATGACAATTTATGTCCAAAGTTATCTGGTTATAACCCATTTCTATGAATCTCTTGTTTCCTCCATAAGGTGGTTCATTGAATATCCAGAGAAACTGTTTCTTTAGTTGTCAACAAATGGGCTGACAGTTGTGTATATTTAACAAATTATTTCTATCTGTGAATTTTCTGTGTAACCCAAAAGAAATATCAACCCTTTCCAACTTGATCATGATATCCATAAAGAAACTAGATGTCTGATTATGATGTGAGATGATTTTGTATTGGTTCTCTTTTATTTAAATAATGGGAAAATTCCATAAGTTACCTCACAGCAAGAGGTTCTCCCATTTGATTCTTGGCTGGAGCACCTTCTGTGTGGTCTGCATGTCCTCCCCTCAGTCGATTGACAGTCTAAAGACATGCAGGTAGGTCCGTGTGTGAATGGGTGTACCTTCTTTGAAGGTTGGGCATTGGGCTGGCAACTTGGCACCATAAAAATCCACTGCCAATCATTAGTGGACCGGAGTTCCGCTGTGGAGACCCCTAACCAGGAAAAGCCGAAAGACTGTTTTTAATGTACAAATTCTGTAAGTTAATTTAATGTACCTCTCCTGATACATGCATATACATACATACAAATATTTCAAACACGGGCATAAATGCCCTTCTAGCTTGCCATTATACCAAAACACTTGTTCCCATAATAAGTGTCCAGGCTGTTCTTAAAAAATATCTAAACTAGTGCTTGCTTTAATGTAATTTGGTAGTCTGTTCTATGCATCAGATACTGTATCAGAGAACCACTTAGTGCACTTTTCATTCCTATAAAATCTTCTACATCGGTTGTCTGATGATTCTCTAGTACTTTTTGATAACCCCAAACATTCCCAGAGGTAGTTGTCCCTAAATGCCCTATATACTTGAATACGGTCTCCTCTTAGATATCTGTAAGAGACACAGTACAAGTTCAGATATTTTAGTCTTTTCATAATAACTTAGATTTTCACACCCATGGATACCCTTGATATATTTCCACTGTATTCTTTCCAGTTCACTCATGCTTGTCTTCTTATAGGGTTTCCATATTGTTATTCCATATTCACGTTTGGGTCTAATGTAACTAACAATAACTTCATTATTTTTAATTTCCTAGACTTTATAAATCTTTTTATACAACCTATTGTTCTATAAGTATCATTAACCAGTTGGTTGATATGATTAGAAAAACTCATAGCTGAATCTACCCATATACCCAGGTCCTTAAATGAGTCTACAGTTTCAATCACTGTGTTCTGTATTAAATATTCACCTTTCAGTTTATGTCTCCCAAATCTCATATGCCTAGTGTTTGATGTATTTATCAGCAAACATATAACCTTACAAACAAACACATTCAAAAACTGAGAAAACTAATAACCTCATGCATATCAAAACTAGCCCTAAGTGGAGACATCCACCCCAACTCTGGTTCTACCATCTCCAACCCCAATCCTCATAATCAGACTAGAAACCACAACTTCTCCCATATTACAGCCAATAGAAAGCCAAGTGACTTCCTTCTACTAAGCCTAAATATTAGAAGTATATCCAACAAAGTCCATGAACTCCATGCCACCATAGACTTGTACTCCCCAGATATAGTCATCCTGAGAGAAACCTGGCTAAAACCTCACATTACCAGTGAGCAAATACTCCCTACAGGTTATGGCATACTAAGAGTAGACCAGCTAAACAAGAAAGGAGGTGGTGTAGCTATAATATTTAAACAGCATCTAAACATCCAGATCTTAAAATCATCAGCTCCACGAATAGGCAATGAAGAAATAATATATACCAACCTCAAAATAAACCAAAACAAAACCATCAACATAATTGGATGCTACTTCCCACCTGGCCAAAACATCCCTCCACTAGAAAACCTCCTCAGCTGGTCTACCCACCATCTCCCCCAAGAAACTATTATTTTAGGTGATTTCAATATTGACTGGCAATCCTGTTCTGGCAACCATCCAACCCATCATGTAAACCTTCATGGCTTCACCCAACTAGTCCAGTTGCCAACCAGGATAAATAAAAACTCCAGCAAGCACACTACCCTGGATTGGATACTAGTCAGTTAGAGCCCCCAGTCATATATAACAGGCTGCTTATCAGATAGCCTCAGTGATCACTCCCCAACATTCCTACTCAAAAAATACCTATACCAAGCTAAACCTGTCATCTACCATCAAATACATAAAAAACTAAACTTTAACCCACTCACATTCATCTCATCCCTCAAGGAATGTAACTGGCATCCTCTAAAGTACCTCAATCATGATGACGCAGTTGAATTTTTTAATACTACCTTCCTGAGCATCCTTAATTACCATGCCCCCATAAGACTTTCCAGAATCAAAGCACAACCCTCCCCATGGCTACAGAAATCCACTAAGTCAGAAATGAAAAACAGGGATAAAGCCTGGGAGCACTGGCACAAAACCAAAACCCCCTCAACTAGACAGAAATTCCTAGAACTACGGAATAGAGTCAAAAAGCTAATAAAACAGGACAAATTCCAATACTACCAGTCTGCCCTAGACTCCTCCCAACACAGCCCCAAACAATTCTGGTCCTCCATAAACTCCATCCTCCACCCAGGTAAAGTCAGTACCCCTCCTCCTAACATCCCTCACTCCTCAGAAAATATTGCTACCTCATTCAACACACACTTCACACAAACCATACTATCACTAGCTAAACAACACAACCCCCTCCCCTCCAACCCACACCTTCAACTAGTAATCTCCCCACTGCCTTCTCTTTTTCTCCTGTACCTACCTCCAACATAAAAACCTCTTAACTAAACTTAAGCCCACCAAATTAGCAGCAGACAACCTCCCAAGTGAATACCTACAAATCGCAGCTGATGCTCTGGCCTACCCAGTATCCATCTTGATTAACAGTTCTCTGTCAAAAAGTTACATTCCCACACTGTGGAAAGTATCACATATAATTCCCCTCCACAAAGGCAGACCCTCCACAGAACTAACCAATTAGCACCCCATAGCTATTCCCTCTCCACTCTCCAAAATACTAGAGAGATGCATACACTCTCAGGTCTCAGACTACCTCCTTACTAACAACCTCCTTTCCAATACTCAGCATGGTTTCTGACCAAACCATAGCACCACCACTTCCTTACTCTCCTTTACTAACACTATCCTTCAGCATAAAAACAATGGCTATCTCTCCTCGGCTACTTTCCTAGACCTATCTAAAGCATTTGACATGGTCCCACACAAACAACTTATCTCTGTATATCAATAACCTATCCTTCTCACAATCGGTCACCATACTGGTTTCAGAGTTACCTGTCTGACCGCCAACAATCTGTTGTATGGCAGAATGACATATCTCCCCAACTACCTGTCTCCATAGGGGTTCCCCAAGGATCCATCCTTGGACCCCTACTCTTCTCTGTTTTCACCAATAATCTAGCCTCTGCCACCAAACATGGCACACTCATACAATACACAGAAGACTCAACCATCATCTGCTCAGCCCAGTCCCTACCCAAACTGCAAAAAGTCACACAGGAAGCCTTTTTATCTGTTGAAACTTGGTTATCTGATGCCCAGTTAATACTCAACCCAAACAAAACTAAACTACTCGTCTTCCAACCCACCAAACATACTCAAAACAACTCTCACTTTAACATCACAGCAAAAGACACCACTATATACCCAACTGAACACACCAAATTGCTAGGAGTGGAAATAGACAATAAACTAAAATTTGACATTCACATATCCATGAAAATAAAAAAAGTCCACAAAAAACTAGGAGCATTATACAGAAATAAGCAACTTCTCACCAAAGCAGCAAAGATTTCAATAGAAAATTCCCACCTTATCTCCACCCTACTTTATGCCTCTCCAATATATACCAACCTAAGGCAATGCGATCTAAACAAGCTACAGACCTGCTACAACAAAATCGCCAAATTCACCACAGGGGCATCCTACCATAGTCACCACTGTCTCTCACTTGCTGAACTGGGCTGGCTTGAACTCCCTCACCTCCTTCAATGGTATCAACTCTCACTCGCCCACAAACTAGTAAACCATCCACTAAATGTCCCATCCCTCCAGAATCTACTCCAACCCTATCGCACCACCAGACCACTAAGATCCAGCAACAAAAATCACTTGCAGATCACTAAAGCCAATAACTCTGCTGGTGATGCACTATTCTCTTGCACCATAGCCAAATTATGGAACTCCCTCCCACCCACAATTACCTCCATACCATCATGCACCCACTTCAAAACTTTACTAAAAGTGCACCTAAAAACATGCTGGCTGTGCCCTTGCAACAACCACTCTAATATCGCCCACCCTATCCAACCACTACCTTTCTTTCCACTCCACTAACTACCTTGATTATAGCAAGCTCAGATGCTCATAAGCCTAGTACTTATTATACAGCAGGAACTTCTTATTATAACATTTGTTAATGTCTGTTATGTACTTCACAGATATAGTTGTCTACTGATGTACTATGTTCTTCATCTGTAAATATGTTATAAGTAATTGCTATGTAAATTGTTAATTGCTATGTAATCCAATGTAACAACTGTCTGTTTATTTTAACTGTGGAGCTTTTCTCCCCAAGCCTCTGCTGAAAATGGACCTACGTCCAGTTGGACACTCCCAGTCAACAAATATAAATAAATAAATAAATAAATAAATAAATATTATTCTCCTGTGCCCAAATGGTCAATTTAGTCAAATTATTTTGCAGATATGCCTTATCTGTAATACTTGTAATCAGATTACCCGATTTCAGGTCGTCTGCATATAGACTGTAGAACACCTCAGATGAAAAAGTTAGGATCACCTGTGTACCACACAAGAATTATATCCCTCAACTTCCAACTCATGATTATACCTATAAAATGTGAGTTTTTAGCTGACTCAGGGCTGAAATTCAATCTACTGTAAGAGTTGGTTCTTATTAGGAGCACATAATAGTCAGGGCATACTCTTAATTTCAGCCACAAAGTTATACAATCCATTGTATGTAGTTATTTTGGACAGCTGAGTGGATCATCTTCAAATCCCCTTGCATGTGTAATCAAATTGTAATGGGCAGTAACATACTCTGCAACTAAATACCACCTTGCATTGATCAGTGCATCTTTAGTACCTCTGTATTGTTCCTAATATAGCCAACACATTATTTAGTATGTAAACCTGAAATCTCATAGCAGACTGATATTCTAAACAATAAAAAGTATTGGGGTGCAATAAGGAGTGGTGGAAGGCAATTGATTTGATATCTCAGGTGACAGAATTTGAATTATTAATGTGTCTAGCATAAGTAAGAGTATTAAAGGGTCACTGCAGAAAAATGCAAACTTCATTACTTTGGCTACAATAGCCCTACTGTAAAATATTAGCTGAATACAGTGGAACTGATGACAATATAACATGAGAATGACATACGGGTGTTGATCATAACTAGACTGGACCACAAGCAGCAGAGTAAGAGGTCAAGTACAGCAGCAACCAGAATGCTGAAGTGTATCATAAAGGGGATATAGTAAGAGACAATGATCCCCTCTGCTGAGCTGTACATGGACCCTAGCCAGGCCACTTCATGACTAATATGTACAGTATAGGAGATCATACAAGAAGAAGGGACATGAAGGTGCTGCAAGGTGTCCAAAGGAAGATCACCAGAAGGTCCATGAGATGGACTGGAAAAGATATGAACAGAGAGTAGGGAAATAGAGTACATCTCATAAATGCCCAAGAGAGAGACAGGAAGGGCATGATACAAGTGTACAAGATCATGTCCTGGAGATCTGTGGATGTCATCTTGAGCAAGAAGGACAGAAATGGAGGAGGAGGCAGTGGAAGCAGATTGTGGTGGCCAGCTGTTTTGTGAAAGTACCTCTTCATGGAGAGGTTGTAGACCCATGGAGAGGAATATTAGAATGCATTGTAGAGAGGGAATCCACCATGGCTTTTAAGAGGGAATGGGACAGGTAGACAAAAGGTGAGAGGAAACACAGAGAAAGAGTGGAGGTATAAAGTTAAATGCAAATACAGACTTTTGCCATCAAGCAAATGCAATGTGAATATGGACCAAACTTATATTTTAATGGAGTTATTTATCTTCTTCTTACATCCATTTTCAATTTACATTATCTGAGTAGAAGATGCATAAGAATGATTAGTGTATAAGCTATCTGAAAGTACAGAGTATTACAATAAGGACTTGAAATCCATATCTAAACAAATAGAACTGCATGGTCTAGTTGGCATTTAAAGTTATTACATCATATAATTAACAAACTATCACCCAAAGAGGTAATGACCTAATCCCAGGTTCTGGTAAAAAAGTGTCCTCCAAACTGAGTCAGCTCAACAGGGATCAGACAACCCACAGCCTTACATAATGTTCTGAGCTAGCAGAAAATTATGTTGACTGGTTATGAGGAACACATATCCCATGTTACTTTGCCATGGCAATCTTCAAAGTTGAATGGGCTGTATAAAAAGGAGAATAAATTTCAGTTTTAAACTGGGTCATTACATCCACACTCACCGAATATGGAATGATGAGAGCAATTGATGTATATAGACAGGCAGGTCTACTTTGCTATAACAAAAACCCATAATCATGAACGTTATTTTCGCGAGACGAAAATAACGAAACTAAAAATCCTGAACCACGTACTTTTTACCAGGACAAGTAAACACTTGCCTAATGTGGAGAAATATGGCCTTTTTTCCCACTGTAATGCAATCACAGAGTTGGTATATATAGTGGAGGGGGGTCTATTTTATGATGTTGACAGGGCTGTTCATCAAATACCCTTACAGTGACACATATCACCCAAAACACCAAAACTTCGAACAGCCACAAAAACTATTTTTCCCAGGGAAAAAATCACTGGGTCAACAACAAACAAACCAAACCAACAAACACAATGAAGTGGGGAGCTTTGCTCCCCCACACCTCCCAATGTGGGAGGCTATGCCCCCACCCCCCTTAAATATACCAACCCCTAGATTGCACTACAGTGGAGGAAAGGGCAAATTCCTGACAATGGCCAAGCAATTTTTTTCCCCTGGAAAAATATTTGCTTATGTAGCCGTTTGGAGTTCTGGTATTACAGTGGATATGTGTTGATGAGAGGGCATTTGATGAACAGCCCTTTCGAAAAGGTAATATAGACCCATTGAGGGGGTGTGGGGGGTATAACCCCCCCACTTAGGTGGGTTTCAGATGGTACAGTGTGTTTTGTATAGTTCTGGGCAAGTGTTTACTTGCCCTGGGAAAAATATGTAGTTTGGAATTTTTAGTTTTGTTATTTTCGTCTCACGAAAGTAACATTTGTGATTATGGGTTTTTGTTATATCAAAGTAGACCCAGACAGACATAGTGTTATGAAGGTGTTAGGCCAAAAGACAAAGAGGAATTTTAATTCCATGCAAGTTACAGAGAAAAAAATTAGGAGTATTGAGGGGCAAATGAGAAGAAAGTGAATAGGGAGACCTTCACTCTCATTTAACTTTGAAAGGATGGTCTAGTTCAAGCTAGAAAACAGAAAGTTATAGGCTGATGAAACTAAACATGCAGAATGTGGGCAGTTCCAGTGCAGCTGAGGGACCCAGGTGACCACAGCTTGATTAGTAGACTGGGCATCTGCTAGAACTGGCTGAGAAGGGAGAGGGGTGAAAGGGCTGAGCTCAATCACTTCTGTCTTGGAGGGACAGGTGGGGTGTGCGCTCAGGGGCACACAAAGTACACTGATTTCCCTGTTGAGGACCAAACAATTTGCATGATGTGCTTGTTCCAAATGACAGGCTATCTGTGGGCTTACATCACTCCCAGAAACAAATGGCAAACTTGCATTTTGCCTGTTGCATGCTCCCCCCCAAAAAACCCTTGCCTTTACAACCCTTAGGTATGTAAAGAGTGTTAGGGTCATAAAGAAAAAAAGGTCCCCACATGGATTTCTGCACTACTCCTGATTCACTGTCTTCTGAACCACTCCTGATTCACTGTCTTATCCTAAGTGAATTAATAGGCTATAATGCTCTCACCTCAGGAAAGAACAAGTAGGCCAATTTAGCATTCGAGTTGGAGGGGTGGATCAGAGGGGAACTAGTGGAAAAGCATGTAGAATGTAGATGTTAAATGGTATGCAGGGAGTATGTTATCAGAGGTTTTAAACTATGTTTTTAATGTTTCAGAAAAATCATAGAACTTTAAGTCACTTGAGGGACTTTGTGATGGAAGGATTAAGAAGCTCACCAAAGGCTCTCTCGATGCTTTTACCGGTTATTGCCAAGAACTGTCACTAAGGCAGAGTGGATGTCCAAAGTCACACTGGCTGAGAAAATGCATTTTTGTTAAGACTGCATGTCTCTGAAGCACAGCACTGTTTCAGACAAAGGGGTGGCAAATCATATCACCATGGCTGAAATTAGGGAGGTAATTATAACCTCTTCTTAATAAGAAGGCCTCAAATGAAGAGAAAGGCTCCAAGTGGTGTATTATAAGGTTTATCAGGTGTCATATCCCCTTCTTCTGGCAATACTTTCCTACTTTAGTTCTAAGTCTTTATAACCTCTTAGTAATTTGTATTTTAAAGTAGGATGAAGGTTTTCTTAAAGCTACAAGTTGTGGTTGAGTTTTGCTTTTAAAGATACATTATAGTATTTGTGTGGAATCTCCACCCATCATCTAAAACAGTGAGTAAACTCTCTTTCACTTAACTGATGCTATATTTGTTAATCATTATAAATCCAAAAAGCATTTTTTTGTTGATGCTGTTTGATGTAATGTAATTTATCAAGCGTTATCAGTACCCAGAAGTTAGTTAGAAGCTCTATACTGCATTGAAGTTAGTGTTGTTGTTTGCAGACCTACTACTAGATGTGTATGTCTGTACCGTGCAATATAAGCAATGTACCTTTCAAGTGTGGCCTGTATGACTGCTAGAGTGTGGAAATAGCTTTAACCTTCTGACAGTTAGCACAAAAGGTCAAACTGTGAGCTGCTTCCTGAAGTCCAGGCAGTGATTTCCTCATCATTTGGATACTGTGTGATGCTGAGCAAACCACTTAACCAGTTGGTGTTCTGGAGCAGTTGGAAAACTGGGCTAGGCTCATCTGTCGTCTCCAAGATTGCATACCAAGTAACCAATTATAAACCTTACATAACTGTTCGAGGAATCAGTACCTTCCTAAATGTGCTCTTTGTTATCTGTTATTTTGTAAACTGCATCCACAAATTTTAAGCAGACATTTAATGTCTGGGATAGCCTGTCTCATCAACAGTGAGGCTTGAATAAGATTTGCTTTAGAGATGATCATTTCCCACTAAACATTACAAGGTGCTAATTCATTATGCATTACACTGCAGAAATAACTATTAATAACATTGCATAATGTACATTTGATCAGAATTTCTGTTAGGTCATAACTAATGGCACATACACACAGAAAAACTATCAGATTCCGCTTGCTTTCAAACAGACTTGTACAGTGTTGTGTCTGTACCTTCTTGTGGCATCACTTTAAACAAGAAAAACAAAAACAGGATAGGCCTACAGCAATATTTAGGCTGCAAATAATGAAGTTTACAATGTAACTGTACAGCAGTAACAGGGTCTCATGTTAAGCTCTTAATGCACATAAAATAATATATATATATATATATATATATATATACACATATATATATGTGTGTATATGTGTATGCATAGATATATATATTCACATATATATATGTGTATATATATATGCGTGTGTGTGTGTGTGTGTGTGTGTATGTATGTATATGTATGTATATTTATATATATATATATATATATATATATATATATATATATATATTGGTTTATTTTTCTTTGAAGTGGAAAATAGACATTTTAATTTACATTAGGCAATATTTAAAAGATATTAAGAGGGAGAAGCTGTGGAATTCATTTATGCTTTGTAAGCTGCACCAGCTGATATAATGTTAAGATGTGTCAGTGTGCTTGTATCAGTGGACAGTAATGTAGCTTTTAAAAATTTGAACAGTGCATTTCCCATAATGTGGTTCTCTGGCATGACAGATAGGGATTACTTGAAGGGTGTTATTCATAAATGTTATTTGCATTGAAGCAGAAACATTTCTAGGCAATTCACTGAAAATACTAGACAATCAGTAAGACCTTGCATGCAGTTCAATTCCATTGTGTAGCCATAGTGCTCCATGTTTGGAGTACATATGCAAATAACACCACCCAGCACTGCAAATAGTTCACAAACACTACACCAACTACATATGAACATAACAGGACTCCTACCACTTCATACAGATGGTGTAGTGTTTGCCAGCACTGCAATCCACTTTCCCTCTTAATAGGTTTCTCTGCATAGACAGCTGAGCAGCATAACAGCTCCGCATTAACAAAAAAAAAAAAAAAACCCTTTTGCACTGTATAAAAATATTGGCTATGTAGTTCCCTGTTGTTTTGATACTAAGAAAAACCAAACTGTCCATGACCCACACACAGTTTTGCTGTTAAACTCCCATCAATGGCAGCTCACGCAACATAAGATTGATTTATTGACTGATTGATTGATTGATAGATTTGATTTGCCTTTGATTACTCAAAAAATCTGACTGGGTAAATTCCCTTTTCAGTGGAGTCTCAGGGAGAAAAGCTACACATTGCATCCATCTGCATGAGCTAACAACAACAATGCAGTATAATACACTCAGGACTATATGACTTAAGAAGTGGTCACTTTTTACATATACTATGAATAACGATTATGGCATGTTAAGCTCAGACTCATTGTACAATGTAATGGACAGAGTGTGTTAAGCTCACACACATCAGTAGAACATTCTGCATTATTTTACAGTGTATGTATGCCTTTCCATTATAGTTTTACCACACATACAGCAAATAAGGCACGTGCATATTTTACTTTTTTTTGCCTTTTTGTCTTTTCCCAGTTAGGGGTTGCCGCAGCAGAACTCCAGTCCGCTAATGATTGGCAGTAGATTTTTTTATCGTGCCAAGTTGCCAGCCCAA
This sequence comes from Protopterus annectens, assembly GCF_019279795.1. NCBI lineage: Eukaryota > Metazoa > Chordata > Ceratodontiformes > Protopteridae > Protopterus > Protopterus annectens. The sequence continues at coordinate 1,086,411,342 of NC_056744.1, read as the reverse complement.
TGCCCAATCTTCAGCGAAGGCATGCCCATTCATGCATGTCTTTTGGAGGCCACTTGACCACGGGGAGGATATGCAGACTCCACACAGAAGGTACTCCAGCCGAGAATCAAACAGGAGAACCTCTTGCTGTGAGGCAACAACGCTACCGCTGTACCACCGCGGCTTTCTATATGCATGTTTTACTAAAATAGTTAGTTAAATTCCCTTGACCCTTAACTAGAAAATCCTCTCATTACCATATTATGGTACATAATATGGTACTAACCATGGCTCCATCTTTATGTCTAATGACTGAAACTCTTTTTATAAATCGGTCTTAGATATGACAGAAGAGGACAGTGCAGACTGGTCAGTAACGTACTGAGGTATAATATTTCACTAAGTTGCTACCAGGTAAATACCTAGTAAGGTATATACCATACGGATTTGCTGTTCCCAGCTGGGTGCACCTGTGCACCATTCACAAATGCCAATAGACTTGTGTATGCCACTCTTCACTGCCATGATCTTTAACTATAAAACTTGGCAATAAATGGCAGGCATACAAAACTAGTGTGAAAATTACATTTATGTAATCACTTACTATGTTGAATAGCCCGGCCCAGTATTTAAAGTCATTGTAACATGTTAATATCTTTAGTGAGTTTCACACACTGGGTATACTTATTTCACTCAGTGTGTGCATCTGTTTGTTTCTCTTGCTTGTCAAATGATAATTGTTTAATCATTGCAAGATATATGCCTTCACTTATGAATAATAAAAGAAGTGGTAAAGGTTCTTTTACTTTGTCACTGCTGATGAGTTTCCCCAGACAGCTAGGGTATCACTTAGAGGTTCATATGCTATCACTTTAGAGGTTCATAAGCTATCACTTAGAGGTTCATAGGCTATCACTTACAGGTTCATAGATGTGTACTAGGTTAATGACCACAGTGGCCTTTTTAACCCTAGCTATGCATCCCAAATATGTCTGACATGTTTTGGTACTTGCTGGGTATGTATCAGGTAAGGCCTGGGTAGGAAAGTCTTACAGGCTGCCTCTGTCCATTACAGACATAGGTGCTAGACCAGGGGTGAATTTATAATTCTCCAGCCACTGTTCCAAGTTATAATTGGGTGGCACAGTGGTGCAGCGGTTAACGTTGTCGCCTCACAGCAAGAGGTTCTCCGGTTCAATTCTCGGCTGGGGTGCCTTCTGCGTGGAGTTTGCATGTTCTCCCTGTGTTCGCGTGGGTTTCCTCCAGGTACTCTGGTTTCCTCCCACATTCCAAAGACATGCATCTGGAGCCTTTCTCCCCCGGGCCTCCGCTGAAAACAGGCTCTGTGGAACCTAGTCAGACATTCCCGGTCAACAAATGTTAAATAAATAAATAAATAAATAAAATAAATAAATAATTGAATGGGGTTAGGGAAGAACTCTGCTTCACATGGATGGGTAGCATTTTCAAGAGAAGGGGTGGTCTCTGAGACTAATATCTGTCTCTCCGACATACCCTATTTATATTGAAGGCAAGGTTTAGTTCTATAGATTGAATAGGTCTGATTCTATTTGTTCTGTAGATATGCAGAAGGTCCATGAGAGTGGGGTCCAAAGATGCCTTGCAGGCTAGGCATAGATTGCCCCTCAACAATCTGTAGGAGAGGGAGTACAGAAATAGGGCTCTGAGGTGACCCACAAAGGACATGTTTTTTACACCCTGTATTCTTTATTAGTGGAACCTCTGTCAGTGTTCCAGTTGTTGCATGTGCCTGGTCAGGTACATACCAAAGGGCATTGTACTCAATGATTGATCTGATGAGCAATAAGTACTCAGGAATGATGACTTCCTTGGACCTACATTTCATACCCTTGTTTATAAGCTGCACAACATAAAATGATTTCCTTACTACCATAAACACATGATGGTTGTAGTCCAGGTCACTGTCTATGTCCCCAAATCCATGACTACTGGATGTACTGTCAGGGGTGTGTTATCAATGTGATAGTTTCCAAGGGAAGCCAACTTCCCAAAGGGTACTATTATGCATTTCTTAGCACTGGTTTTTAGACCATGGCTCATGGGCTAGTTATTTGTCTGTATCAGCCCTTCTTTGTGGGTATTAGTCTCTATGAATGCACCTAGTTTGCTATTATCTGCAGACTTGTTCAGCCAGAAAGCTTTGATGATGGCCTTAACTTCAGAAAAGTAGATGCCAAAAAGGAGTGGAACCTGCACAGAGCCCCAAGGGACTCAGCTAGTAACTTCCCTCTTTGTGGAAATGAAATCCCCTATCCTTACTTTGTGGATGCTATCTGTGAGCCAGCTGGCTATCCAGTCAGTTAGGGGTTATATCTAATTCTGTGAGTTTGTCTACAGCACCCTAAAGGGGTATTGTGTCAAATGCCTTAATCGGGTCACGGTAGGTTTTATGCACAATTTTGCCCTTAAGGCAATTTATTTTATATAACATTTGTATACCGGGAATGTCTGACTGGGACAGATCCCATTTTCAGTGGGGGCCCTGGAAGAAATGCTCCAGGTGCATGTTTTTGGAATGTGGGAGGAAACCCACATGAATACAGGGAGGACATGCAAACTCCATACAGAAGGCACCCCAGCCAAGAATCATACCAGAGAATCTCCTGCTGTGAGGCAACAGTGCTAACCACTGCACCACTACACTGCCCAATGACACTGTTTGAATGTAAGCACAGTTACGGGGCTTGTGATACAGGCCAGTTATGCTAACATGTGATGACCTCAAATAAATGTATGCAAATGAAATAATAATGAGGTGTTATTGAGAAATGATGTAAAACTTCTTATGCTAATTACACCTTTTTCCACCACATTGATTCATAGTCATATTTTGACATGTTTCCACACTATCAGCTGATGTGTTATAAAAGGCAGAATTGTCCCTTTCCTATCTACTTTGTTATCAGTGAAGATACTCTCTCTTGCTGCTAGCTTTGCTATTTCCTGGTGTGAGCTGCTAGTCTTGGTCAAGCCAAAACCACTTGTGCCTAGTAGCTCTCATCGGCCAGGAAGGTGAAGGTATAGACAGAGAATAACTCATCATAATTTTGATAATCAGGAAAACCTTCATAGGTTTGGAGTGGGCAGGGATATTGTAAGGGTCTTAGTGAACACGTAAGGCCCACACAATGGTACTGGAGGATACTTGGCCTTCCTATTTCTGTGGATAGTAAGCTATTTAAAGCCCTCACTATACTAACCATGGGAACCTTCCAAAGACAGGCTGGGGATACATTGGGGATCTCACAGACTTCTGCCTTGGGGATACTGCAGCAGTTCCTGGATGTATTTTAACATGAGTGGATCAGCACATTTATTTAATTATTTATTGGCATTTGTTTACAGTGAAAGTCCACTGGGCCAGGAAGAGCCTATTTTCAGTGGACGCCCATGGAGAATAGCTCCACAAAGGCAGTAAGTATGAATGTACATAGTATTCAGAACAGTTAGTAAAACAAAATGAATTGTACAAGAATAACAACACATAACAAAACAGACGCAGTACACAGAAAAACAATTCAAGGCACAGCTAATAGTTTAAGCCAGTCTAATTACAATACAGTTTGAGGTGCACTTAAGTTTAAGCCAGTGCAATCACATGACAAATACAGGGAAAATGTATGCAGCAAATATAGTATGACAAGGCACATGTATTGAGCATATGCATTAACAGGAGTAGGTGGGTACAGGTAATGTAAGTTGGCAGAGAAAAACAGTGAGAGTACAAAAGTATAGAATATAAGGGAGAAGAATAGAAAATTATATGGGGAGGGTGTATTACTGTTATATTAAGATAGCAGTATTGGGAATATATAATTAAATATACTAAAGAGGGTTGGGATAGAACTTGTTAGTTGTATTAGGCAAAGACAGAGGGGGGTGGTGATAAATTAGTCTGAGAAGATGTGTGTACAAGTTTGTAAGAGAGTACATGTATTTTCTGGTGTCACTACGGGACCAAATCAGGACTATGTGTGCCTTTTATGGTCTGATACATTTCCCTCTGGTATTTAGTGTGATAGATTGCACCCATGCTGCAATTAGCACCCCTCCTTGCCCACAGGGGAGCAGTACAACAAGAATGGCTACCATTCTGTCAAATTCCAGGTAGAGTGTGATGCATGGGGGTACATCACCAACATGTCTACCCAGCATCCTGGCAGTGCACATGGTTCCCATATATGGCACACCAGCTCACTCTACCACTTCTTCCTGCATGGTCTGATGCCCAGTGGTCATAATGTTGTTAAGTGGAAATTGTAATTTTTATCATCTAATTAGTTATTCTTAGTAAAATGCATTGCTTAATACTAAACCAATTTACCATTGCCTTTTCTCCCCTTTCATTTTTTTTTTCTGTTTTTCAGGTGATGCAGGATATCCACTGGAGGCATGGTTCATGACAACTGTGAGAAATCCAATGGGAAATGTGCAACATAATTTTAATGCATCCCTACTCCAGACTCATATTATCATTGAGCGAGTGTTTGGCATGTTGAAAGTGTGTTTCAGATGCCTGGATGTCCATAAGTTTGCCCAGCCACTGCATGCAGGATGCTTATGTATGTTCCATTCTGCTCAACATGATCATGCACCTGTCTGGTGGTGAAGTAACCCATGTTGTCACCGCAGATGCCAGTACAGGTTCTACCATGATTAATGATGTCACCAACAATAGGCACCAGGAAGGAGAATAACCACAGCGAAAGATTATTCATAAAAACTCGACTTTAATAAAAGATTCAAAGACATAAACGCTTAACTAAAATCATCGTATTGTCATCTTCCTTATGACAAGACTTCATCAGATGCATAAAACAAGTATAATAAGCTAGTTTAAATACCATTGTTTACGTAACTAAATAAAACCTAGTTTATGCTAATTTAAATAAATTAATTAACAACAATTAAATACAGTTGTCACTACCCCAACAAGTGCACCTACAGTACCAAAATGGAAAAATACTCCAACAATTACCCTAATTCAAAATGCATAGACCAACAGAATAAAAAATACAGATAACAGATATAGATAAAAACTATAAAAAATATAAAGAAGATATCATGTAAATCATCCTTAATATTATGCATCCTTAATAAACAAACAGTGCAAGGGCTCTACCTAATGGCTAAACATGATATGTATCAAATATATACCAGAATGTGAAATGCTCTCCTGCAATGGCTATTGGCATAATCAATATAAATATTTTAATAACCTATTTAATCTTATTCAAATAGATAAAACTAGTTTTAAAAAGACATACCCATCTCTTAAAAACAATACAGAATGTTCATATAAAAAAAATAAAAAATAACAATATTGCTTTATAATTTAGCTGCTCTCATTTTAAGGAGAGGGGCGATGGAAATATTCTCATTCAACCCTGGGGGAGTATTGGCCTGTAACATAATTTTCCACCATAACTCCCTATATTCAATTCTTTCTTCCCATAGCCCCCCCCCCTTATATACTGCTTGACCTCTTCAAGAACAAAGAATTATAAAGCGATATTATTATTTTTATGAACATTTTTATATGAACATTCTGTATTTTTTATATGCACATTCTGTAGTGTTTTTAAGAGAAAGGTATGTCTTTTTAAAACTAGTTTTATCTATTTGAACAAGATTAAATAAGTTATTAAAATATTTATATTGATTGTGCCAATAGCCTTTGGAGGAGAGCAAATGGATGGCGCAGTGGTGCAACAGTAGCGTTGTCAGCTCACAGCAAGCAGTTCTCCAGTTCAGTTCTTGGCTGGGGTGCCTTCTGCGTGGAGTCTGCATGTCCTCCCTGTGTTTGTGTGGGTTTCCTCTGAGTGCTCCAGTTTCCTCCCACATTGCAAAGATATGCATCTGGAGTGTTTCTCCCCAGGCCTCTACTGAAAATTGGCTTAATCCTAAATCAGACTTTCCCGCTAAACAAATGTTAAATAAAAAATTTCATTCTGGTATATATTTGATACATATCATGTTTAGCCATTAGGTGAAGCCCTTACACTGCTTTTTATTATGCATAGTATTACATGATATCATCTTTATATGTTTTATAGTTTTAATCTATTGTATTTTTTATTACGTTGGTCTATGCATTTTAAATCAGGGTGATCAAGTATTTTTCTATTTTAGTACTGTAGGACATACTGTAGGTGAACTTGTTGGGATACTGACTTGACTGTATATAATTGTTAATTTATTAAAATTTATGTTAACTAGGTTTTATGTAGTTACATAAATTAAGGTATTTAAACTAGCTTATTATACTTGTTTTATGCATCTGATGAAGTCTTTTCATAAGGAAGACGAGAACGCAGTGATTTTAGTTAACCGATTATGTCTTTGAACCTTTTACTAAAGTTGAGTTTTTATGAAAGAACCTTTTCCTGTGGTTATTCTCCTTCCTGGTGCCTATCATTGGTGATTTTATAGGTTTTGGTTTGTGGGTGCTGTTTCTAAGATTTTTTTTTCGTTCATGATAAATGATGGCCAGCCAGTAGCAGTAGCAAGGGATGTCATGTGACAGGATCATGCATGGTATAGGACTGTACAGGTAAAGATGTAGGGCAGGATTCACGAAGGCTTGCACGGAGTGTAAGAGACGTGTAACACTCCATGCAAGCCTCGCGATCCAGGAACAGCCCAAAACTCCGTGTAAGAGACCAGCTAAAACGTCTCTTACACGGACTGGGCGTGGATATGCTAAATACCTCACTTGCAGCCGAAAGGTATGCAAATGAGGTATATTAGCGATCCACGAAGCAGAAACCAGCCCGTGTAAGAGCCGTTTTAGCTGCAGAAATGTACTCAGTTGACAACTGAGTACGTTTCTGCAGAAATCACAATGGAGCCATGTCAGCTCCAAATAAAGGGTGCATATGTGTCAGGCAGCATGCCAATGGCCAAATATGTGGCCATTGGCAAAGTAACCCGATGCAAATATAAAAAAAATATATTTTTTTTTTACGCAGCACAGCCCTGCGCAAACGGGCTGCGCTGTATAAAAAATAAAAATGAAGGTTATAAACCCACAAATGTGGGTTTTATGCAATACATGGAATGACAATGCAGGGACCAGCAGACCAAAAACAACATGGCCACCGGGTAGTGGTTGCTAAGGGGGGAAGCTGAGTCTAAGACATGTAACTAAGCATTAGTAGGCAATCTCATGTAAATGAGGTTTAGGATACTGAATCCCACAGTCACATAGCAAATGAGCACAGTCTGAGTAGTGTAAGAGATACATAAGGGGGAGGAATAGAGTAGAAGATAGGTGACATCACAGGGGGGGAATGGTAGAAGGAAATGCAGTTCATTGGAGGTCAGTGTAACATGACAGATGACAGACACAGATCAGGGAAAGAGGAGTGCCACAAGATAAGCATGTGAAAGTCAAGAAATGGAAGGTGTACACTGTTACTTACACCAAAGTTTCTTGCTGGGCGTGCATGCGCACGAGTGCGCGCCATGAAGCGAGAGTAGGGCAGTGTGCGAGCGTGTAAGACAGACTGAGCATGTGGGAGCGTGTTGGTAGATTTGTAACACTGTTTGCGGTAGTGTGCGCATGTTTTAACCCGAATAGGCAGATCCTGAACCGTGTAAGCATGTGTGCGGGCGTGTAAGCCACTGTGAGCGTGTTTCTGCTGGTATGCACGCTGCTCCCCCCTGATGAAACAGAAAGGAAAAAGGAAGCAACAGAATTAGTAGGAAGCTAGCAGGGAATACTGCTGGAGCTAGCAGGTGAAAACAATTAGAAGCAGGCAATTACACAGGCAGAATAGTAGCCCAGCCCAGCACTTAAAACTCTGCAAACAGCAGTGCAGGATGTTTCTCTCAAGAGACACTGCAAGACAGGAGTAAGCTATTAGAAGTGAAAACTGAAAAAGCTGAACTCAGAGCAGAAATGCTAGGGGCTGCCATAGCTGTCATAATGAGACATAGGCAACTTGCTGAGGGTGGTGACAATGCAGATGTTGCCAGACAACCCACAGTGAGGAGACGGAGAAGAGTGTACAGGCCCAGGGTCACCTACCACGGGTTACATGAGCTGGAGATAGTAGAGCGCTATAGAGTGGACAGAGAGCTCCTGCAGCAAATAGTCGAGCTGTGCAGGCCACGCCTCACACACAGAACCAACAGAGGGGAACCCATCCCAGTGGAAACCAAGGTATGTGTTGGCCCAAGAATACTAGCAACAGGTACCTTCCAGAGACCAACCGGTGATATGATGGGGATATCACAGGCATCAGCCTCCGGGGTACTGCACCAGTTCCTGGATGCCATGTCAGCACATGTCGGTGATCATGTATATTTCCTCAATGCCCGTGAGGTATTGGCCAGCAATATGCGTCTCTTCCAGCAAATAGCGGAATACCCTGAGGTAGTGGGTGCAATAGACTGCACGCACATATGCATCAAAGCACCAGCCGGTGAGTGGGGTAGGGCCTACATTAACTGCAAGGGCTGCCCCTCCATCAACTGCCAGGTCATGTGTGATGCCCAGGGCATAATAATGAATGTGTGTGCTGGCTGCCCTGGGAGCTACCATGATTCCCACATCTGGCATTTGACGCAGCTGTACCAGACATTTGCCAATGGGGTCATCCCACACGGACACCTAGTGGGGGATGCAGGTTATGCACTGGAGCCGTGGCTGATGACACCCATCAGAAACGCACACACACCTGAACAGGAATGCCATAATGACGCACACGCACAAACATGTAATGTAATAAGGCATGTGGTTGGGCTGCTCAAGTCACGATTCCGGTGTCTGGACACATCTGGTGGAGCCTTGCAGTACTCACCAACTACATGTACCCAAATTTTCATGGTAAGTGCTATGCTACATAATATGATCTTGCGAAAACAGCTGCAGCAGGACCAGCATAGGGCCGGGCCAAACAGCCCCCCACCATTGCCAAGGCCATCACAGGCAGAGCGTGACTCGGAGGAGGAACATGAGCCTGCCCCAGTAGGCAGAAGGAGGTGTGCCCAGTATGCCCTGGCCTTGGCAAAGAGGCAACGCATAGCACATACACTGGCTCAGTAGGAACCCTGGGAATGATACCCCCTCTGACTCACTCAAATAATAACAGGGATGCCTAAAATGACATGACCTGCTCACAAACATGTACAGGGAGTGTAATATGTGCATCCGACAGAGGCAGCCCTGCAGCACCACCTGAGGCATGAATGCCATGTGTTAAGTAATGTAACACCATGTACGATATGCACAGTTGAGGACCCTGACTAACATCCACCCTCACCAAGCATGAAGCCACAAAATGACGATGGGATAATCAATTGCAATAACTGGCTGAAGTAATGCAGTTAGTCAAAGGGGAGCCAATTTGCTTCAGCCTGGGAAGACATGCTGAGCATGACATGATGCACCACCTGCTAGGGGTGGCGTGCACCTATCAGTCCAGGCCCCATGGATACTGGCAAAGGCTGTCAGTACCCACAGCATGCCCTGAATAGGTAAGTCTCAAAACACAAACCCACCTTCATAGGTACCACAAGGGATAGGAACCTAGATGTAATGCTACCCAATGCCAGAAGTCTAAACAGCAAGGTGCATGCAGTGTAAACACACACAGTATGGAGAATGTTGATATCAGTCCTGTAATAGAAAACTGGGTCAAGGCTCACATCAGCACCCTAATACTACCAGGTTACACCTCATACTGTGCTGTACAGCCTCAAAACATGGAACAAACTACAAAAGGAGGGTGACTAGCAATAAATGTCAAGGATAACAACACCCCCATGTTGGTACCACAACAAGAAGCAGCATAGATTAGCCATGGTCAAATACCAATGGCTAAAACCGCGTCCCAGTATATAGCCTGCTGCAGACTACTGTCCTAATACCAGGAACTGCACCTGGCCTATGTTGGAATACATGAATATATCAAGCCCCCCAAACCACATTATATTGGTTGACTGAAAATACCCAGACATACACTGGGAGCATTATACTAGCACCAACACAGTAGGAGAAAAGTTCCCAGAATCCATAAACCAAAATGCCCAGGAACAACGTACCACTCCAACAAGAAAGGTAAGCATACTGGATGTGATAATCAGCAACATGCGTACTGGATGGCAAGATGAGAAGTGTATCCCTCACTAGTAAGACCAGACCATAATCACACCAGATATACACATCCTGACCACAGTCCCTGGCCAGAAAACCACAGTGAAAAACATGTGTAAAGCATAAGTTGCACCCCTCCAAACTGATGTGGAATCCACAAAAGGCCCTGTACAGGTGCAGAATATGGGACACACCACAGAACATGTTATACAGGCATTCCATGAACACAGCCAGGAATGCTTGGATTATGCAATCACAAATAACAACAAGACACAATGCCATACATGCAGGCATCTGGCATGCTGGACTCCAGCCATTACCAAACCATGCAAGAGAATGAGGAAGCTACAACATTATAGAGCAAACATAAAAAGGGAAGTAATCACTGATCAGTAGTATGGCAATAAAATATGTTCACACATACAATCCACTAAGGCCAGCCACAACAAGTAGAATCTGTGAATCCAGAGGCAATGTGACACCTGCCCCAAGTACACAGACAACCCTCAACTCCCCCCAATAAATACAAATATATGTGAGAGATGCAACCATTTATCCAAACCGGAGGCTGAGCTCCCCCAACTCAGTACTGTCAAAACTAGTCAGGAGGAGAAGGTAACCACATACACCACAAACCCAGTCCCACATAGACCTATCACAACTGTAAATCAAACACATAAACACAGAAAACATTCCCGGAGGCCCTAATTACAAACACACCACACCAACAGAGGCCTCCAAAGCAGACCCCAAGCAACCACAACCTCCAAACATAGCACATGCAACACACAGTACACAAAGCTGGTGTGCCAAACAGTTACAGGCCAGAAGGAGAAACAACATGCCTGATACAGTTGTAATAGGTGTCTGTATAGGCAGACACACTGCTGTCCCACTCACCAGACTGAACAAGGGAAAGGGTACAGTAAGCTGCCTGTAGGCTGCCACAATATGCCACATAACACAAGTACACAGGTCACCCCAAAGCAAGCAGAAATATGATGCACTCATTGTCCATGCTGGTGTGAATGACCTGAGATATACCTCCCTGGACTACATGAAAAGAGACATGGATGAGCTCTCTGAGTATGTACTCCAGGCCGGTATGACACTGGCCATTTGCAGCATCCAACCCTCACCAATAATGATGCCACAGTACAAACACAGAATGATCAGCTTTAACAGGTGGCACAGTTACAGCTGTCAGTCCAAGAGGGTCTAATGTCTGTCTGATAGAGATGTCATGCATGACAAGCCATGCTGCTGTTCCAGGGATGGCTTGCACCTGTTACCCCTGGGCGTCTGGATACTGGATAAGGCCTTTGCCACCTCCATAGAGCCGTACGTAGGCAAGGCCAAAAAGACTAACCCACCACCCTAGAAAACATAAGTGGTAAGAAACATAAGGGTAATGCTGACCAATGCCAGATGTGTAAACTGCAATATGCATGCTCCTGAGGCACTACCCAGTATGGAGAACATCGATGTCTGTGCAGTGACAGAAGCCTGCTGCAAGCCTACTGACAGCACACCAGCACTACCAGGTTATACCACATATCATGCGTTATGGCCCCAACACCTGGACCAAAACATCAAAGGAGGGGGAGTATCCATATGCAGCACAGACACCCATACAGCCAGGTAACTGACAATGCACGAAACAGCGGAGACCACCCATGTGCACCTAAGTGTAGTCAAAACTGCTGTACAGTCTGTAGCATGCGACAGACCACACTCTCACACACAGGAACCCCACCCAGACATCCTGAAGACACTGGACAGTATGAATGTCCCACCAAATACCAGACAAGGTACTCACAAATTACCACATAGGTGGTAAACCATTATGTATGCAAGGAGTAATCAGGGACCTAGGGACACAAGTCGACAGTAACCTGTCATGTGACACTCACAATGCCAATGTGGCTAGGAAGACTGTCTATATTGGACACTGTATCATGAAAGGAGTCACATCTACATCAACAGAGGTCACTGTGCCCCTGTACTGTTCCCTTATCAGACCCATAATCTAGTACAATGACTCATATGGGATGTACCGTACCTGACACCTGCAGCGGTTAGGAAGACCTCAAAGGTACCTCACCAAGAGGATAAAGGGTGTCAAATATATGTCATATGCTGCCTGGCTGTAGACACCCCAGCTGAATGCAGTCACAGACTGCCTACACAGAGGCATTGTATGTCTGTTGTACAAGGCCATGTCCAACACAGGAGTAATGGACATGCTCCACCCCAGGAAATCAAAGCCATTGGAGCTGTGAGAGTGACAGATGTTAGCCTCAACACATAATGAAATAGAATGTGCTGGAGGGACAGATACATAACCCAGAGGCTCCCCACACCCAGGAACAGGATCCCAATCCGTGTTAGGCAAAGCTCCTCACTGACACCCCTCAACAGGAATATTGCCAAGTGGATGGATGATCGTAGATGTACACTGGGGTCTTCACTGTGTCACGTCCAGACAGAGGCACAGTAAAGAAAATCATAAATGGCCATAATAGTCACATAGCAAGGGGCGGCGAAAGACACACACACTCTGGCTAGGCTTACTAATGCCCTAGGGTGGATAGCCTAGTATGAACCTATGAACCTATGAAGATACAAATTGTACAGGACACTAAGGATAATCACAAGGCTTACTCAACTGATGGTAGGAACCATGTTGGGAATTCACAGATATGCTCCGAATCACACAGATATCACAAACAACATACCAAACACACACACATATTGCCAACATACAACCTGACAGGTGCAGTGCAGTGCAACCCCCCCCCCCCCCAGAATGCAAAATATCTATCCCAGCAGACTGCTGGCCCCCTGACATTGCAGATGCTGAGGTAACAGCCATCATCTACAAAGCAAAACACACAGCAGCAAAGGTATGTGATGGTGTCCTGGGCTGAGGCCAACATGGAATCCAAGAAGAATGGAATGCCAAATCACACTACTGCCCAATGTCAGCCTTACCACAGGATATGTACCCAAAGAGCAGTGTACAACAACAGTGGTCCTTCACAACAAAGGTGTTGCCTGAATGGATACTGCAAACTACAACCCCAGGATCCTGACAAACTTGGTCTGCACAGCTATGTAAAGGATCAGTATGTACCGCAGACATAAAGCTATCGTGGACCTACTGACACCGGACCCTACCCAGTGTGGCTGTCGTAAGTGCAGATCCTGCCCCTAAACATGTTTGACCCATTTGAAACAGTCATTAAGGTCATTGATGAGGGCAATGTGGTCCACACAGCGTAGCTGGACCGTGCATATGCTTCCAGACAATACCCTACGAGTTCAGTATGGATATGTTCACCAGCTTAAATATAAACCCCTATGTCAGTAGAGGGGTTGCAAACCAGACCAAGGACAGAACTGACATGGTCAGACATGCTGCATCCATGTCAGACTACAAAGCAGATATGAGTGGCATCCCACAAGGCTTGGTCCTGGGACCTCCCCCGTTCCGTATATATGTCCCATAGGTACAGGCCAACATGTAAGGACTGTGACTGAACATGTATGCAGAGGAGTACAAACTGCCCACCATATCTGACCCCCAGCTGACACAAGCAACCCACAAAAGGGCCACATAGAAACAGACAACTGGAGCCATAGCCATGTCAGCAAGCTAATTGCAGAAATGTGTATAGACAACCACCGTGGATATACAGTAAGTGCCCACCAATTACCACACAGGTGTTAACCTATTATGTACCTAACATGTAATGAGAGACCTGGGGACACAAGGTGACAGATATCCTGCATTGGACAAACATGTGGCTGTAGTGTTCGCAGAAACATACCATATACCCACCCAATCATGAAGGTTGTCAGATCTAGATAAGGGGAGGTCACTGTGGCTCTGCAGTCATCCTTCATCAGCATCACAATTGACTACAATAGCCCCTGTGGGATATACCTCAGCAGACACCTCCATCAACTGTAAAGTCCACAACAGTACCCCACCAGGTGTAGCAAAGAGCATGAACAGATGCCATGTGTTGCCTGATTAAACAAACTGCAACTCCACACACTGCCATACTGCCCACCCAGAGGCAAGCTGTGCCTGATGTATGAAGCCATGTCCAAGCTGGAATCAAGGAACATGCTGCACCTTGTACAATCTGAATGGCAGTGAGCTATGCACATGAGAGACCTGAACCCCAGTACTGCCATACATAGGACAAGCTATACTGAATGATCCATAACACAGAAGCCACCCCCACTCTTGAGTAAACTCCCAGTACAGGTTAGCCAGAGAGTCACCTATCGACACCCCTCAAGAGGAATCCTGATGAGTGGATGGGAGATGGTAGGTTAACCCTGGGTATCACTGTTATGTCAGAGGTAGACGGAGGCACAGTATACTAACCATGACATATGTCATGGCAAACTCCAGTTACAATGTGTGTCGAAGGACAAACACACTCTGTGACTAGCATCAGAAATGGCCTAGCGAACATCGCTAGTGTTTGCCAATGTCCACCTATGTTGTGGAATACACTACCAATGTTGGACAAGCCTGGTGTAGGTAGTCCATATCTGAACATAATGCAACATGGTCATATGTGCACAACTGGCCCCTACACAGTCTGTTGTGCTCACTATGAAGATGTCAAGCAGTGATAGGACTAAAGCCCAGGATACTGTCCACCACAGTGAAAGTACTGAACCAGTACACTATATGGTACTACAGTGTTAGGTCATTATGAAAGGATGTTGACAACTGTATGCAAAGTATCCCATGCAATCCCTGCAGGCACAGTATAATCCCTGTTGTGGCAGACACAAAGCAGTTGGCCAGTAAGTACACAACATGACACCCAACACACAACCATAAACGTGAGATATTGTTGAAGTTCACACACACCCAAATATGTGGTGGACTGCAGAGTTCAACATATGGAAAGCTCACACTGGGCATGCTCGCACACCGATAAATGAGGCATATGTCAGACAACATGCCATGGAAAGGCTGAACTGGGCATGCTCACACACTTAGGCCATATCTCCGTTTAGCAGTTGCCCACACATATCTGGTATTTGTACGTGTCATTCCAGGAACCAACCACAACACAGCAATCTGCCCAGTGCACACAGTAAATGACTACAGAGACATAAGTGATATAGTGGATCGCCCTCATATTCAAACATCTTCCACAGATACACAAGTTGTTCATAGGAACAGGGAATGCTATGGCAATAAAGACCTGCAAACAGTCTAACAGCAACAAATATTGTGCATCTGACAATTAAACATATGGGTGTAGAGGTCAATACTAGGCTGTTTGCCCTAGGGAATGACAGCTTAGCCAGAGTGTGCTTGGCATCTGCATCCCCAGTACAGTAGGCTACTGTGCCACTGTAAACTAGGTCACATAAGGCAACGTGTGAGGCTAGTGAGCTGTGCCTCTGTCAAGCAGGGGCACAGTGGAGATCCAAGGGTTTGAATGTGCTAAGCCACATCCATGTTGTTGGTGTGTGCTGGAAGAGGGTTGCTGAGGACCTCTAACAGTAAGTGGGCATCAATAACAGACTGAGGGGAGCCCTATCTGCATTGTCTGGACAATTCCACTGTCAACACTGTGTTTTGATGATTATGTGGGATTGAAGTGTCATGCCGGTACTGTTCACAGATGTCCTCCCTCTGTGGGCTACAGCTCTGCAATGTATTAGCCCACTCTGTCTGTTGGACGGCTCATATATGGCTGGTGTACACCTGACAGGTGTCTTGTTGTGGAGCAGTCATGGGTATATGTGGGATAGCATGATCAATGCAAACCTTACACATGCTCATAGAATGCAACTGTCAAGGATTATGCAGAGTGGCCAGTATAGTCCCCCAGCATGGGTCCTTTGAAGTCGTCCACCCCAGTCTTCACAAGTGTAGAGTCTGCTTGTGCTAAATACAGTTTGTTTGCAGTGACAACCTTGCCTGGGGGTGGGGATGGGATATGGATGTCCAGGGAAAGGTGGGTATGGTCAAATATCAACAATGGTGGTCTACCTCTGGTGTGGAACAGTGAGTACCCATGTTGCAGATGGACAGGTGAAATATGTTTTCCCCATGTGGCTGTGGTGAGTGGTTCAACCATAGCACATGGACCCACAAATTGTAGTGGCTGTAGGGTAAAGTTGTAGAGGCCTGAGTAGTTCCCACACAGAATATGCCTGTACCTGATGTTAACAACTGGAATGGTGTATGTGAACACCTGCATATCCCGGCACTGTTCCCAGGGAAGCAAAGTGTGTGTCCTGGATGTGGGAGTGGTGTTCTGGACTGGTTGTGTTGTGTGTTACAGGTCCTGTGGTCACGAAGCATGGTATAGAACATAACCTACCAGTGCGATGTGCATATCTGACCCTGAAGTAGGTGGCTTCAAATGCATATTTATGCTATCCCCCACCTGACAGGTAGTACTAGATGTACATACCTCTGTAGAAATAAAGATGTCAGCACCCTATAAATACTGCAGGTGCAGAGCAGATGCCCAGTAATTCGGATAGTGCGCTCTGCTAATGCGTCTCTCTCAAGTGCCATAATATAGTTAGGTAGGGGTTTGAATGATGCAAATGCTCAGTGTGTGTGTGGGTGAGCGGGTTGATGTGTGTGCAAGTCTGTGTGAGGGAAGTGTCCCTTTTGGCAACTGGGAAAACACACTACAGGATGCACATTCCCTTTTCTAAGCACTGATGATGTCAACACCCTCTAAGTACAGCAGGAGAAGGGAAACTTGCCAGTAATATGAATAGTGTGCACAGCTAATGTGTCTGTCACGGGTGTCATAACATAGTTAGAGAGGGGTTTGAATCCTGCAACCACCGAGTGTTTGTGGAGGGGAGTTAGTGTGTGTGTGAGGGGAAGTGCCCCTTTTGGCAACTGGGAAAACACTCTACAGGATGCACATTCCCCTTTCTAAGCACTGATGATGTCAGCACCCTATAAGTACAGCAGGAGAAGGAAACCTCCAAGTAATGCGAATACCGCGCTCCGCTAATGCGTCTGTCATGAGTGTCATAATATAGTTAGGTAGGGGTTTGAATCCTGCAACCACCCAGTGTGTGTGGAGAGGGGTTAGTGTATGTGCAAATCTGTATGAGGGAAATGTCCCTTTTGGCAACTGGGAAAACACTCTACAGGATGCACATTCCCCTTTCTAAGCACTGATGATGTCAGCACCCTATAAGTACAGCAGAAGAAGGGCAACTTCCTAGTAATGTGAATAGCATGCTCTGCTAATGCATCTGTCACGAGTGTCATAACATAGTTAGGTAGGGGTTTGGATCCTGCAACTGCCCAGTGTGTGTGCAAGTCTGTATGAGAGGAATGTCCCTTTTGGGAACTGGGAAAACACTCTACAGGATGCACATTCCCCTTTCTAAGCACTGATGATGTCAGCACCCTATAAGTAAAGCAGGAGAAGAAAAACCTCCCGGTAATGTGAATAGCGCGCTCTGCTAATGCATTTGTCATGATATAGTTAAGTAGGGGTTTGAAACCTACAAATGGCAAGTGTGGGTGTTTGGATGAGGGGAGCTTGTGTGTGTGCAATTCTGTATGAAAGGCATGTGCTTTTTGTCAATCAGGAGATCACACTACATGATGCACAGTACCCTTTCCAAACACTGATGATGTCAGCACCCTATAAGTACAGCTGGAGAAGGGACACCTCCAAGTAATCCGAATAGTGCGCTTCACTAATGTGTCTCTCTCACGTGTCGTGACATAGTTAGGTAGGGGTATGAATCCTGCAAGAGTGTGTGTGAGGGGTAGTAGGGTGTGTGTAATTGCAAGTGTGACAAAACAGATCCTTTTGGCAACTACTACAATACACCAGATGCTGCATATTCCCCCAGTAAACACAGGGGATGTCACCACACTATCAGTACAGCCAAACAGGCCTCCTTGGCCAGTAATGCCAATAGTGCGCTCTGCTACTGGGTCTATTACCATTGTCAGAGCACAGATAGGTATGTTTTGGAAACCCACAACTGCCACGTGTGGTTGTGTCACACAATATGACCTTGTGTGGGTTGTTGTGCATAACAATGCATGCCATTGCCTAAACCAGCAATGGCAATGCAGACATGATGTATGTGTGTGACACATACACATAAATACCTGTGACCTGCAGTAGTTACCATGTCTGACACGTACCTCAAGTGGATAAATGGTATTCGCAATGCATAACAATATGACTGTGTCTTACTGTGCAGGGGCCGCACGCGGTATGTGTCTATACAGTGTGGGTTGTATATGGTATAATACCTACAGCAGGGGATACACATCTGGTCTGGGCCATATAGTCTACATGTAGTCGATGAACAGGTGCTGCATGTTCCCACCTGTTGTGGGAGTGGTAACATGCTATTCCACTGCAATTCAGTGACCACATGCTGGGAACCTTTCAGCTAGTGTGTTGTAGCTACAGTAATGCTCACGCCCTTCACCCATATCCCACCCTCCCCCAGCACCTCTATTCATATCTCAAGCAAATCACTCCCCCTCATTCCTCTGATCCAATTAAATACAACTCTACCTTGTCCACACCCACATTTCATTCACACCTTACCTACTTTTATTTAATCAAAGTTATCTGCTTCCCCTTACATCCATCATCTTGAATTCTCATCCCCCTACTATAATTATTTGAATCTTACTCTATTTTACCATCACAATACTATCACTGCCTCACATTAACTCCAAGTTTACCACCTTCTCTTCTATAATACACATAAACTAATATTGCACCATAATTGTACTACTGACCAGTCACATCTCCCCCACCCCTCCTTATCACAAACCACAGGACAAAACGCCTAACCACATTGTCAAAGCCCACCCTGAAGTCAAAATATTTCCAGCCTTAGCTGCACATATATCACTAGATAACAAAATCTCTGTTTATACCTGATATTACATTCTAACACATAAATACCACTTTTACTGTTGTTAAACTCACTATCACAGTTGTCATGCTCCTCATTCCCTGCCTAGCTTCTTTACTCTTAATTCTCAACCTCACTACAGCTATATCCTTGCTTACCCCCACACATCAATACACATCAACAATCTCCTCCAACCATCACCCCCAATAAACAATACAGTTTCTCACATATCTCCTCTCAGCTTTTCCCTTGTACCCTCCCATATTATTCAAGCCACAAACTGGCCTCCTCACCTCCTACAAAACCACACTTGACACCAGTATCATCACCTAGGGATAAAAAACACTTCCTATAGTACTCCTTCCTCATTACCTACCTACTCAAATGTGGAGACATACATCCTAACCCTGGCCCACCTTCTAATCCTAACCAAAAGAGTAACCCCAAAAATGTAAACATACTTACTCTCAACCTTAGAAGTATATGTAATAAAATAGCCCCACTGCATGCCTGGATTGATCAAAATAAGCCTGACATACTAGCCCTTACGGAAACATGACTGCACCCTGGTGTAAAAGACTCAGAAATAATACCTCAAAACTTTGCAATAACCAGAAGAAACAGATCTAACAAAAGGGGGAGGGATAGCACTTCTATATCCCTCTACATTCAACATCACACCCTACACCAGTAATATACCCACCTTTTCCATTGTTGAGGTACTAATCTCCTTTTTGAACCTCAATATATAAAAAATAATTTGCATAATAGTAATATATATCCCACCAGGTAACAATATACCAATGTTGGAAAATATTTTATCCTGGACATCCCAAACAATAAACCTTGAAACAATAATCTTAGGAGATGTAAAAATAGATTGACAAACCATAGCTTTTGACTCCCCCACAAATAATATAAATCTGTATGTTTTTTCTCAGCTTATCAATGCTCCAACAAGATACAAAAAATATCTCACCTACCAGTCCACCTTAGACTGGATTCTAGTATCCCACCCTGCCAATTACCCCTCTTCTGGTACACTGTCTAACTCCCTGAGCGATCATCTACCAACTTATTCCCTTAGAACAAACTCCCAACAACTAAGCGTGCACACTATAAAATCAGTTAGAAACTCAACTAATTTTTGTCAGCATAAATCTAACAATCTCCTACAGGAAATAGACTGGGCACCACTTAAACAACTACCCCTTAATGATGCTGTACTATACTTTAATAACACCTTCCTTCACATACTTAATACACTATCTCCCATTAGTATGAAAAGAATCAGAAAGAACTTAGCACCATGGCTCTCTAAAGAATGTAAACACCTGATGAAGCAAAGGGACCTAGCCTGGTCAACCTGGAAACTAAACAAAAATGAACAAAATCATGTTAATTTCAAAACACTACATAACAAAGTGACAACACTAATCAACAGAGATAAGAAGTCATATTATTCCCAGCTTCAATTCCAGCATAAAATCAACCCCAGTAAATTTTGGCATTCCATATCTTCTCTACTTAACCCTGGAAGAAATGGAGAGTGCACCCTATCACCAGATACCCCTCCATCACAAATAGCCAACAACTTTAACAAGAACTTCATAAAATCAATTTCGGACTTATTAACTAACGCACATAATGCTGGACCCTCCCGACCTTTCAACCTTTTCAGACACCAACCCCAGGCCATCAACTACTTCTAACCCTGTCATTAACTAACCCCCCCACTCAACAAAATGTCATACAAACTCCATTCTCATTTCAGCCCATACCCACCGACACCATTAAGAAACTGCTACAAAAACTAAAACCCTGCTCTACTTCAGCTGACAATCTCCCCCCATACTACCTCAAACTGGCTGCTAACTCAGTCACCTACCCAATCAGTATCCTTATAAATAGGTCTTTATCCAAATCAGAAGTACCTACTATATGGAAACAATCTCACATCACCCCCATCCACAAAGGAGGCGACTCTTTTGATCCATCCAATTTCCATCTTATATCCATCTTGTCATCCATATTCAAAATTATTGGGAGAGTTATCCATCAGGAGGTAATGCAATATCTATTGCAAAACAACCTTTTAACAAAAACCCAACATGGCTTCTGACCTAGACACATCACAGCTACATCCCTTTTATCTTTTACAGACACCGTGAACAAGGCCAAAGATGCAGGATGCTATACAACCTCAGTATTCCTTGATCTCTTCATGGCCTTTGACACATTGTCTCACCCCTTCTTTTGAACACACTGTCTAACCTAGGCTTCTCACAAGGATCATAAACAAGCAGTGAAATAGTCCAATAAACTCTCACCCTTCCTCCACAGCCCTACTGGAGTCCCCCAAGGCTCCATCCTAGGACCCTTACTCTTCAACATTTTCACAAACCACTTTCACATGCCTCTCACCCTGGGACCCCTCATTCAGTACGCTGATGATTTCACCATAATCTGCACTGCTCAATCACTACCAGATCTACTTTCAAAAACTCAGCAGTCCTTTACTGCAGTCGAATCCTGGCTAAGAAATGCCCAACTCTTTCTTAATTCAAAGAAGACAAAACTACTGCTCTTTCATCCCAAAAACACCTCCCCTGTCACTGATCATTTCAACATCCTTGCATCTGACAACACTGCCATAGAAATAGTGCAGGAAACCAAACGTTTAGGTGTTATCATTGACAATAAAGTTTAATTTGACCCCCATATACAGCAAAATATAAAGAAAACTCATCAAAAACTGGAACTCTTATATAGAAACAAAGATTTCTTTACTGCAGCAACCAAAACTACCCTTGCAAAAAAAAAATTACTTCCCTCCCTTCTTTATGGTGCCCCTGTCTTAACTAACTTACAAAATTCTACCCCAAGCAAGTTGGAACAGTGCTACAACAAAGTTGCAAAGTTTGCCACAAACTCTAAATATCACACACATCACTGTAAACCACTCCTAGAATTAAATTGGCTTGAACTCCCCATAGCCGACCTTAGGCATAGGCCAACAAGGCAGCCGCCTAGGGCGCCACTCTAGCAGGGGTATTCTTCCAGTATTTATTTGGTATAGGTAGACCAGGATGGGGGCACTGGGTAGTGTGGTGGGGGGCGACGTGAAGCCCTTTTGCCTAGGACACCAGTTGACCTAAGGCAGTTCCTCCCCAACCAACTTGCCTTTATTCAGCTAGCCACCTTGCACAACCTTATTTTCAAGCCTACTGCCTGCCCTGCACTAACCAGTCTAGTCACAACTTACACACCAAATCAATCCTTACGATCAGAAGACAAAAATCTCTTAGCTATCTCAAAACCCACAAGAAAACCTGGTCACTCTCTGTATTCATACTCTGTCTCTATACTTTGGAATTCACTACCGCTAGCTACCAGGTCTATGCCTGCACTAACCCATTTCAAAGCCTCTTTAAAAAATCATCTCAAAAATACATGGATCTGCTCCTGCATAAAGCCTGCCTAATGCTCAGGTGTTCCTCTTTCTGTCACATTTCAATCCCTCACAGACTACAAGATCCTAAGGCTCTTCTAACTCATTCTCTGCTTCTATACCATATCCTTAAGCTACTGTTCAGGCATTACTGCTTCTATTCTTCTTAACTCTCTCTCATTGTCTCTCACTCTCTCACTATCTATCTGCATCACTAACATTCTGGCTGCTGTTTTCCTAACTGAAACTAACATTCTATTTTGCTTGTATTATTACAGTCAATGTCACACAATGCACTACCTATGTGCTACTTTTTTGGACACTGTCTACATCATGTATGGGGAGAGTGACTATTATTGTCTGTAGTGTTTTAACTGTATAGAATTGTCTAGGTGTGTAGTAACATATTTCAACATCTTGTAGCAGTTTGTTCTTTCAACTTATTTTTTGTATAGTATTTCTAATATAATCTTTATTGTATTGGATTATACTGTATTTGTATTGTACTGTATGTGGAACTTTTCTCCCCGGGCCTCTGCTGAAAATGGGTTCTATAGACCCTGACAGACCACTCCGGTAAACAAATGTCAAATAAATAAAATAAATAAATAACTTGAATGGAAATATAAGCAAAAAAGTACCCATCCCCAAAGAGCTGTTTTACAGTTACCATTTCAAAAAAATGGGCATTTATTTGCAGTAGCTTTCGCATTGCCATAGTCATTGCAATAACCCGTGATTAGTGTATTTGCATACTCTTCACAGATAACTGCTATGAACATGAGAACCTCAGGACTATTAATGTCACTCTATAACTTCAGTTTTAGCTCATCTCCCTGAAAAAAATAATTCATTAGTATATTATTTTTATGACAGAACCACTCACCTTCTTAGTATTTATAGAGAAAGGGTGTAAAATTACTCCCAGAGCTGGTACATCCAAACAGAAAAAAAATCATCTATCATATGACACACAGTTCCTTATTCTGCAGGAGAAATGTTCTGGATATAAAATAGATTGTGGGTGCCTTTCATTTAAGTTTTCACTCTTTTCTTACAGATTTCAGGGTAACCTAACTTGCCCATGCTTACTAACTGAACAGAAGAAAAACAAATATTTAATCCTTATATTTTATTTGAAATCATGTTAATATATAATGACTAATTCACTTTTTATTTAAGGTTTTGTCTTATTATTTTCTATAAATGACAGGGAAGCTCCTCCAAAGTGATGTAGTGATGTATTTTAATTTTTTTGATCTCACCAAGTAAGTATTCTGTTAAGCATACTATCAAGTAAGTATTCTGTTAAGCATACTATCAAGTAAGTATTCTGTTAAGCATACTATCAAGTAAGTATTCTGTTAAGCATACTATCATACTTTCTACTTTTGCATTTCATGAATCTTCTCTTTTGACTTCTTGTATTTAATCAGGCTTATTACACAGAGTACATTGTGATGCTCTTAAATGCACTTACATCCTTCATTTTTCAATTTTTGTTTTTAACTTCATAATGACAATTAACGTCAGAGCAACTGCAACTTGCAAACTGGGTTTGACCACGGTCATGGTATCCTATATTTCTCTGAGTGAGTAGATTTGTTATTTTATTGGCTAATTATGGAATGAGGCAAGCTCATTGACAAAGAATAAATAACATTTCATTATTATCTTAGAAAAATGTTTGTGAAACTGGGTTGCTATAGTGCAGGGCTACTCTGAGGAGAAAACTCTGAATACAAGAAGGCTACAGAGAATGAAGAAAAGACCGCAAAGCCCTTCCCCTCTGCATTCTGGTTGATTCAATGCACCACAAGGACTTTGTCTGCTTCCTAGGATTAGGTTTGCAATGTTCCAATCTTTGATGAGAGTAGAGGCTTCCACCTGACAGCTACTAACTACTGAGGGATTTGAGTGCTTTTTTTGAGTGGCCAGTCTTGGTGGGGGCATTGGTTGAATTTGGATTGGCTGGCCTTATGTTATTGTTATTTTATTTATCTTATGTTGCCAGATTAGTCTCACAGGCTATTGTTCTCTTTTTAGGGGAGACTAAAGATAGCATTTATACTACCACTAAGGGTGATTTGGCCAGGGCATCAGGAAACTTCCCCTACTCTTTTTGATAGGTGCCATGGAATCTTTTACATCCACCTGAGCTACCACCATCTCAAGCATTCTGCCTACTTCAAGGATAGTCTTAACAAAATAGTAAAGAGCTTAAGGGAACCATTAGGTAGCTCAACACTAAGTATGAACAAAAACTGCCACTAAAGTCAAAAATAACTACAAATAGTTCTTTAACTATGTCATAACGTTAAGAACTAATATCCAATGATTCTCAAAGTTGGTCCACAATAATGCTGCACACTCTGACCCAGAGGAAATAGCTACCATCCTAGATGACAAATTTAGTGAAAAATTTGCTCCATCCACACTTATAGCTATTTCGGAGGTTCCAGAATCCAAGCCACCTGCTTTAACTACTATGGAACAAGTTATCTCAGCCTCCTCAAAAGCTAAGAACACCTTATCCATTGGTCTTGATAATATACAACATTGCCTGATTATCAATGACAAATATGGCCTATATGAACCACCACTTAGCATCTTTAATCTAAGCCTTTCCACTGGTTATATTCCTGAAGCCTGGAAAAAACAGCCACTGTAATGCCCTTATAGAAGAGTGGCCTGACCCAGGTAACTATAGACCTATTAGTCTCACTAGCCTCATATGCAAAGCTATGGAGCATATTATCTAATTTCTCATTAACTTGGACATTGAAAATTTCTTAAGCATGGACCATCACCAATTTGGCTTTGTCAAAGGAAGGTCCTGCCTATTTAACCTTATTAATTTCTTTGAAAAAGTAAAAAAAAACAGTGCATAGTAGTGATGTAATGCGTGTAGCATATCTTGACCTGTCCAAGGCCTTTGACACTATTCCTTATGCAGGCTTTATCGACAGCCATGTTAACAACTGGTGTAAGGAAAATGGTCTCAATTAAATGTGAAAAAATATAGCATAGTTCATTATGTTAAATAAAACATTTTCACATATCATACAGATAAAGCACCCTCCAGTAATACACTGCCATAAGGGATGTGGGCACTCTTGTTGATGATTACTTATCATTTTACATTTTGTGTCTGCACAGAATGTAGGAAAGCCTTCTGTTTAGCTCATCTAATTTCCAAAGGCTTCTCTACTAGATCTGGAGAAGTCCTAATTCCCCTTTATTCATATCTTATCAGATTCATTATTCAATATACTACACCATTTGGTATGTATTTGTCGAAACATATCAGTCAGCTTAAGAGACCTCAGAGATCCATAATTAAAAAGATCAGTGGCCCCAAATATCTTAGTTATCAGGACAGACTGTCAGCCCTCTCTCTTTACTCAGTCTTTCATAGACTCCTTCATGGATATCTGTGTCTAACCTTTCAAGCCATGAACGATCCAAGTCTCTTGGATCTCCTATTCTTCCACAGAACAAATGATAGTTCAAATGCCTGGTTAAATGAACTAAACTTTCATCAACAGATAGATAATAAGACATATTGAGTGAATGAGTAAGATTTCATTGTATCCCTCTCCTCTAAAACAAACTTCAGCTACATATTACCTCCTTCAAAGTAAAAGTCGATAATTGGATCAGCAGCCTTAAATTAACCTCTTGGTCTATCTTGTCTTGCCCACTTTAAGACTGTAGGGAACTTTTGAATAGGTTTCTTTTTGATTAGACTTGTAACAGTCTACAAGTGATAGTCTAGTACTTACCTATGGCCCTATGAACCTATAGCTAATGCCTATTAATGCACAGCAGACATTTTAGAGTACACTAATGGTGATTCTATTCCACACAGAGCAAGTAGGCCCAATAACTTCAATCATCCCAGCACTGCACATCCTCTTCTTGCTTTGGTGGTACTTTACATTTATTGTCTAGCCTTGAGAATGAGATGACAGTGACTGTCAAGCTCTAGCAAGAATTTAGTACTTCATAACCCTTTTTGACACATGCACTCCCTCTGTTTCCATGTTACATTACAAGTTGCGCTGCTCATATTCTGAACTTCTTAAATACAGCCATGTGTTTTTATACTAAACCTTTATAATGAAGTCACAGAAATGTTTTACTTATGTTTGACATTACATAACCACGGTTAGACCATGTTGTCCATTATTCGTCAATATACTGCCCTTGAAAAATTTCCCCAGTCTTCTTAAAGTCCTGCATTTTACCTTTCTACAAAGGATGTAATGCAAACCAGTCTGTAGTTGTCTGGATAATTTTAAGTCCATTTTCTGTACAATCACACCAATCACATCCCTCTTCCAGTTCCCATTTTCTGCCCCTTCTTTCAAGAAAAATCAAGTAGACTTTCTGATGGTCTACTGGTCATGCAAGACCGCTACGTTAATGCAGGTGTGAGCTTTTCCAGTCTTGCACTTGCTGTACCTGTTCATCTTTGAACCTCAGCAGCACACCTTTAACCCATTCAAATGATAAATCTTGGGGACATGTACCTCCTTCTAGAAATGACTTCTGTTTCCATTCCCTCAACCATCCTTTTTCAGTAATTACCACTGGAAAACCATCATTAATTCTTCTCACTTGGTCTTTATCCTATGTAATGCTCATGACTAAATGAAACCATCATTAATTCTTCTCACTTGGTCTTTATCCTATATAATGTTCATGACTAACTGAAATCATCATTAATTCTTCTCACTTGGTCTTTATCCTATGTAATGCTCATGACTAAATGGAAAAGTATTGTCACTATGCTTTAGCTGTCTATAATTTCCTTTGTTTATTTTTAATGCTAAAGTTAGTAGGCTGGACCTATGCTGCGGTGGTGGTGCTGCGGTAGCATTGTCGCCTCACAGTAAAACGTTGTCCGGTTCGATTCTCAGCTAAAGCGTCTTCTGTGTGAAGACATGCGTGAATGGGCGTACCTTCATTGAAGGTTGTGCGTCAGGGCTGGCAACTCGGCATGTAAAAATCTACTGCCAATCATTAGCGAACAGGAGTTCCGCTGTGGCGATCCCTAACCGGGAAAAGCTGAAAGACAGAGAGTAGGCTGGACCTGGTAACAGTTATAAAATGAAATACAATACACAGATAAAATGTTGCAGACAATATAATTAGATTTTATATACTCATATACTTAATATATTCAAATATCAGGATCTACTATTAACAGCATATGGCAGAAATTATAATCAGGATAGCATGTCTACATTGTAAAGTCAACATTTAATGTAAAGTGCTTACAAAAATGAAATTGGTATCAGTTGTACAAAAGTATATCTGTTATACTAATGGTTGCTTATAACTTGGAATTAAGAGTTTCAAAAATCGCAAGGATGCTTACACTAATGAAGGTGGTTTGCTCAAAAGATTTGTGTATATTAAATTTTGTGATTATCAGAATGGTTGTGTTTTCCTTGTAATTTTTGAATTTTGTTTAATTTGCGGAAGACATATTGGGACACTGTACCTAGTTTTCTTTTCAACTCAGAAGTAAGAGTTTGGGATGTTTTGAACTGGTAACATAGAATTTGAGGTCTTGAGCAGCAAAATACCTGGCAGATTTAAGAACTAGGCTGCATTTCTGTTTTGACTCTGTAACCGTTATCTGGATTTTGTTTTGTGTATGTTTTCTATTTCGTTCTTTCTTTCTGTATTTGCACTGAATAGATTATGTACTGTATATATACAGTGATTTCCACTGAATACTATTGTCTCTGTCATGTTTTTTAATTTTTGCATTAAAGAATTTTTAATGACTGGAGACTGAAATCAGTCTCCACTTGTTATATTGCGTTTTAAGTTTGTAATTTTAAACATTTCTTCAGTAAGCAATGCAACAACACATATGAACCAACAATGACAAAACTGCCCAGTTCAGAACAGTTCAACCATAAAAGGCCACTCAAACTTCTGTCATTACAATCCACCAATATCGGTCAATATGCACATTCTCTGAAGAAGTAAAAGTCATATGAATAATTCCACATTAAAGAGATCTGTAACAAATGGAAAGGTTGCAGCTAGCAAACAACTTTATATTTCAGTGTTTCATCTACAAATTCAGTGCCTGCTGCCCTTGAAGAATACATTGCCTATGTTGCATTAAAAAATGATAAGCTGGTAATTTTGCAATAGGGAATGGATGGCAAACAGTAAACAGATTCAGAGTTACTAACATGAGATTCCTCAAACAGTTATGGTATTATCTTTCAAGACTGTTTTCTATAGTGGTATGTTGCATAACATTTGGGCAGAATCTCTAACGGTTACAGAACTAATCTGGAGTAGTAGATAATTATGAGAAGGTGCCTTACAATAGTGCCATCCTGTCACCTGCTCTGCTTCCAGATTGGGTTTCTAGCTTGAAGTGCATTCTCTGCTTAGTAAACATGTGTAAATGGCTCCAAGCTGCAGCCTCACATCTATCCTGACCTTACATATTCTTAAGAGGTAACAGAAGTGGTAGCGGTTCTAATGTAATAAGTTTTGGCAGAACCCTATAGTATTTTAATTCAATGTGTTAACAACTCAGGCTGAGTTTGTTTGGTCACAGATCAGCCTTGTCTTGTAAAAAGACAAATAATCTGAACATTTTTTATAGTTTTTGTTTTCTCTACAGGATACTTGAGCTGAGTACATCCAGAGTATGTAGTATTTTGTCTTATTTGCTTTCAAATTTAAAGAGGTTATACTAGTAGCAGAACACAATCAGTGAAACAAAAGATATTATGTTGGGTGTGATGAACAGGGGCTACAGGCTTTAATATCTGCACCTTATATGCCAATATTTGAACGCACAATGGAACCAACATTCTAGGATTGGACTCCCACTATTGGTGCCTATTAAAACAGAAATTACAGTTGACCTTCAGAGTATATGGTAAATGTGCATTTCTGCTACAGCCAGGTAAGCTCCACAACCCCGCCCCCACACACACCCACATTTCTCACAACGGGCAGTAAATGGTGACTTTCCAAAACATTGTCCTTCCTTCCTAGTCTTCAAGATGCCAGGTAATCAAAACTAACAAAACAGCAAAACAAAAGCACACCTTAATGGTTACCTTTAAAATACACCAGTCTTTAAATATTTAAATGATAGCAATGAGCAATTGTCATAGTAAGGAAAGACACTGCACAGTTTGGAACACTGATAAAATGCATAAACCCTTAAGCTAATAAATAGAGCATCAACCACATAAATTTAAATCAGACTAATAACATTCTTTACTTAAAATAAATAAATGTAAGCATTTTATTTTCAAGTAAATATGCAGACAGTAAAAGGCATACACAAAAACTGAAAAAAACATTTAAATAGCAGAATACTATCAGAAAAAAAGTCCAGCATCTCGACTAGAAACCACAAGTTTCTTGCTAAATAATTAGTGCGCCCTCACTTCTTCTAGGTGTTAAATCCAAATGGAATT
This sequence comes from Protopterus annectens, assembly GCF_019279795.1. Taxonomy (NCBI): domain Eukaryota; kingdom Metazoa; phylum Chordata; order Ceratodontiformes; family Protopteridae; genus Protopterus; species Protopterus annectens. Next base: position 1,086,381,374 of record NC_056744.1, on the reverse strand, counting down.
TCTGAGTCCTTACTAGCAGCATAACTCTGACTCCACAGGTATCATTAGCAAGCAAAGCAAAACTCCTGTAGCTCCTCTACTTCTAGACAATGTTATGCCACAAGAAAAGAAAAAAAAGCAACAGTTTTCAGGAAGGAAACTTTAAATGATTAGTCGGTTCCCTGGCAGGCCGCAGCAATACTTGTTTCATTTTATTTAAACCCTAGGAATGCTAAACCTCTTAGAAATTATTTTGCTGTTTCTTCTACAGAAATGCATGGAAACACTGATACACAATCAGAAAACAAACCATTGAAAGGCACATTTTGACTACTGAATAAAACAAGACCATCACTTACATGTCCATTTGTGGTCTGTCTGTCCACTGCACTGTTGAGATTTCTTCAAAAATTCAAATTCCGCATGTGTAAGGTAAAGACGTAAACAATCGGTCGCACAGATGCAGAAGACAAAGTCTTCTGCGTCTGTGTGCGACCAAACACAAAGGGTGTTCTTAAAGAAGAACACCCTTAAAAAAAAAGTACTATTTTAATTAAAAGAAAATTAAATGTCTCAGTATTTTTTCCGGACAATATGCTGTCTGGTCCATTTTCCAGACAGCTTCCCTTAATTCTGGACAGTACGGAAGGATTCCGGATGGTTGGCAACCAAAGTTCCAGGTAGCTATCAGCATCTGCCCTCTTTCTCCTCATTTTGGGGTCAAGCATCACACCAACAGTGACCATCAACTACAGCTAATCATACCACTGAGTGTACATGTATATGTGTGTGTGTGTGTGTGTGTGTGTGTGTGTGTGTGTGTGTGTGTGTGTGTGTGTGTGTGTGTGTGTGTATATATATATATATATATATATATATATATATATATATATATATATATATATATACATATATACATATATGGTTTGCCATCAAAATGTCGAAGGCAAAACATTTTTTTAGCAAAAGACCAAACTACAATATCAAAAACAAAAACAACATCTAGCCTAAATGTCAATAGTCAGAAACATGACAAAATATACAGTTGACATACCAGAGTTCTGGTTTCGAAAGTACGTATGTCCATTTACGTTTATGCAGGGGGCAAGCCCCCGCTGCCCCCCCCTATGTGGGAGGCTACACCCCCCCATAACCCCTGTGAATTATATATACCAACTCCAAGATCGCATTACAGTGAGAAAAGGGGTAAATTCCCCGATCCTCAGTGTACCGCAATGTCCATTCACAATGCCAAACTCATAATAATGAATCAAGCTTCACTTTTGATTATTCAAGTTTGGCATTGTGAAACTTTGAAAATGTACTTTTGACCACAGTTGTTCGAGAATGAGCCTTCAAAATTGTATCTGTGTGTGTGTGTGTGTGTGTGTGTGTGTGTGTGTGTGTGTGTGTGTGTGTCTTAAAAAGACAAGAAAAAAAAACAAAAAAGACAAAAAAATATGCACCCCTCACACCCCAACAAATTACACAACAGACGGGTAAGTGCAAATTTCTGTACTATAATCTTGCACATAAAGCAGTCAAATGGCTGAAAAACAAGCCTGTAAGAACTTTCATTCTTATTGGTGTTCACTCTTAAGAGACTGCAACCATACACACACACACACACACACATATGTATATAGCTAGCTAGAGCTACAGATATAATACATACATAGGTACACATAAAAAAAAACACAAAAAGGACATTTTATGATTTCACAGAAACAGACCACATTTCACTCTACGGCTTCTTCAGTGTATAAGTATAAAACAACATCTTTTTGTATATCCTTGTTTTGTCATGTGACCTTTGAAACACATAATTAATGTGAAAACACATAATGCAGAAAAAGAGATTGCAAGATTAACTGTTTATTCCAGAAAAACATTTGAAATCCTGGGCCGGATTCTGTAAAGCTCGTGAGATTTGGCACATTACACCAATATTAGTTCAGAACTTGCGGATTACATTGTAATATGCTAATGTATGAGAAGAAACTCAAAATACCTCAGCACACAATGGAGTAATGCAGGTCCAACGGCGTACTATAGAAATGTGCAAGTAATCCATAATTATAAGAAAAAGATGTCCAGTAACATTGTACATTACCAAACAACTGGAAAGATGATCACAAATCAAGAATCCCAATGGTTATTTAGAAATATAACAAAATCTGTACGGTAATGTTACAGACAACTACAGAATGTCACTGACTCCACTATGACAACGAAAAAAAAATACCAAGTATCTCAAACTAAGCTGCATGGCATTTGTAACATAAAGTTGTAGGAATACACACAGAAATGTTAGACAACCACACATATTTCTGTATGCCATCCACTAAAGTACAATACGTGCTTCCAACCTGCAAGGCTATTATAATAGATATATATTCACATCACTCGTAAACTAAACTCAGAAACAACTAAGGATATCTACATAATACATGTAGCATTAAAAAATATCATCTTAGACTTGCAGATTCTGATGGAATCTGTAAATTTTCTAATAAAAATAAATTAAAGGCAAAGGGCAATCACAGCCACTTTTCCATAGCTAACAGTTGCTAACAATGGGTTCAGGACTTGCGTGGGCAACACAAGTAATGCACACACTCAAGGAAAGTGGTAAATAAAAAAGAAGATGTGGGGTATGGGTATAGAACAGGGACAAACAAAAGGTTGCTGGAAAAGGAAAATCTGAAGGAAAGTCAAAGAGGCATAGGCAATTTTTTTTTGGTGGGAGTAGGCCCTTTTTTTCTCTGTTTTTTTTTAAAGAATATAAGGAAATATAAACTTAAGGATAGAGTAGATGAAAGTAATCAGAGCAGATATACCCATAGGACAAATAGCACAACAGAAAACAGATAAAGGTTGGGAAAAATACAGTAAGGAGAGGTAAGTTACACAGACAGCGCACTGTGCAACATGGGCAATGGAAAGGTGACAAACAGGGTGGGGATGCATACCAGCCATGGTGAAATGGAGAAAAACATATATACCTATGCACTATCATGTTACCACATGTCAAAAACTGTGTGGCAGTCATATCAAGATGTGTATGACCAATGGTAAATGTGTTTAAGGGTAATAAATAAGGACCACAGTACAAACTGTACGAATACATATTCAAATAGTCTGTCAGCAGTGCAGGTGTAAGCCAAGCAACACCACAGGTGAGCAAATGCATGCCAAACAATGGTAGATAACTCCAGAGGACAGAATCAAACCTACAACCATGCATGTGAAAGGTAAACAACCAAGTACAGTGCCAAACAGAAGTACTGCAGAGAAGCAGCAAAGGCTGCTACATACACAAGCAGGTGTACACAACCCAACCGAATGTGTAATGGAATGTGTGTAGGTTACAAACACATGCAGTGTCAAAGGCAACACACAGATGTACATGTGTATGCATGCATGTGTGTCAGTGGCATAAATGGAACGTACATGAAATGAAGGTCAATAAACATACATTCTCCAATGAGATATAATAATATGTTAAAATACGTAACAGTACACAGTAATGAATATAGCAGGTTGTGCACATAGATTTGAGAGAATTACACTGGGTAACACACAAGTACAAGGCAGCAACTTGTGTGCAGATGTCCTGCATTGTAAAATGGCCATACATTTGGCACATGTTAACTGTGGCAATGTAAGACATGGCAATGGACAATAGCTTTAACAAAGACAAAAATGTCTACAAAAAATACTAATGAAATATTAAAGTAGAAGTGAGGTGGACAACCTGGGACCACAGCAAGGTAAAGCAGGACACACAATGCAAATGCATGTGCAAAGCACACAGGGTGCTGTAGAAGACACACAGACATACATTTAAACAAATGGAAAATATAGGTCTAATGGCCAGATGGATTGCTGATGCCCACAAAACTGGGCATGTAGAAAACACACATACAGAATAATGTGCAATTATGTCACTTAAACATGCATAGGTAAGCAAGCTAAAAATTACAGACAGAAACACATAAACATATACTGTCCTGCAAATGTCAAATAAAGAAATGCAGGTGTATGTCAACCACACTGCTCATTACAGAGCAGAGGACACTCCTGTGAGCATTGTAACAGCATATCAGCAGTACATCACTGAATGCTGACTTGTCAAAGGTACAGTTCTGTGTCAGTATGTATCTGACTATGCACACACACATAGTCATAATATGTACACCTATTCATGGAAGCTGTACACCAATGTCACTACATCATGGGTATGGAAATGCAACAAACATAGTTTAATGTACTGTGACTGAATGTGTAATCTGTAACACTATGTACAGATTAACATTACCTTGCTGTTTGATGCAGTCAGAAGATGAGCACTATACATAGTAAGGATATACCTGTATATGATCTCACAAGGCATCAGTATTAAAAAACAACATGACACAACACATCATGACAGTGAGACATCATGAAAAATGTCATCAAAAAATGTGGAATAACGTGTCTGTATATTGTACATTCCTGATAAAGCAAAACAGACATCCAAGGCATATGAAACTGGTAGTGTCGGACTATGAACAGCATACATTGTCTGTTGGTCATCCCTGTAAAACACGTTACAGGTTGCCTGTTGCAGCACTATCAACAGGTTAATTGTCACAATGTATGGACAGTTGAATGTGTGTGGGCAATGTAATGTGTAAATATCACAGGATAATAACATATAAGCATGACATACTGTATACATGGTATGCATGAACAAGAATACATATACAGTCCAATCGATTAAATTGTAATCACCATGTTGACAGTATAACAGAAGTGGAGCACACAGATAATATCTACTGACCAGAGGGACCAGGCTGATGTGGTTCAGACTCCCGAATGATCTCATGAGTTACCGTACAGAACAAATCCTGCATAGCCTATGTCATCTCATTGAAGAAGGTCCTCATCAGTCTCCTGGAACTCCTCCCAAAAATCGTCTCTATCACAGTTGTGGCAAAGACTTCTCCAAGGTGCAGGCAGGATGTCTCAGCCAGGACTGGGTCCAGGTGCCTCAGCATCTTGGTCATCATCACCGTCTTCTTCTGATGAATCTGCTAGTGGCCTCACATGCAGGTTAATGTCTTTGGATTGGCGAACATGCTCTGTAAAGATTAATTGTAAAACACAACAGAAAACAAAACGTCTAGCATGCATAACAGCCCCATGAAAATCATAGCACAACACAATATCATTATGATGACAGTTTATATAGGGACTGAGACACAGCCATTATGTACAGAGTTACCTATGGCCTTATATGTAGTACTCCTAAAAAGGATAACCATATTCTTTCCTGAACAATTCCCTTTGCTTAGACACACACACATACACACACACACACACACACACACACACACACACACACAAGGGTTCATTAGCTTTGTAAAAATGTATGAATGTTCAAAATACATATTTTTACTGTCTGTATTCAATGATTTATTATTTATGTATTTATTTATTATTATTATTATTATTATTATTATTATTATTATTACTCATAATTTATGGCAACCTCAACATGCCATTGTAAAAATGAGGAGAAAGGCATCGGACATTATTGTGACTAATAGGAAAACCATATGACAGCCTTCTGAGACAGGCACATGATATTGCCACATATATAACATGATATGGCACACATCAATGTCATGCGTACAACACTAAAAACAATGTGACATGTTCAATCAAAACTACTTTAGACATATAAGAATGTAATATATCTGTTAATAACAACACTGCATGTGTACAACTGTATGCATTATCTTAAAAAAACAATCAGGAATCAGAAGGCATACAAAACAAAACTTTAATAATATGCTTGCTGATTCTGAACCTCTGCTATCAAATGGGTGCCTGCTTAAGTGTCAGTTGACCTAGGCTGTAGGAGTGCACTGATTATAAACTACTGCTATCAAATAATTACCTGCTAAAGTGTTAGTCAGCCTAGGCTATAACAGTGTTGTTGCAAACACACCCATGGTGTGTGAGGCAGATGCAATAGCAATTTTGAACTGAAGGCTATGCCACACAGTTTGTAAAAAACACTCCCATTCATTCTGTAAATAGGCAGTCTATACATAACAAAACAATCACCAAAAAAACACAGCCAGACGTACAAGTATACTCAACCGTACATCATAAACAATAATGACAGCATTTACACTTGTATGTAAAACATTCACATTAAAACCCTTGTGACAGATATACACAATAAACTATCATTTAGATTTTGAATGTATTGTTAAAAAATACGTGCTGAGAAAATGGATCAAAAATACATAATATATTAGCATTATAAGTTTCATACACAGATGTAATGAAGCTCACTATAGAAAATTGTTAGCCTTGGAAACCAGGTTCATCATTAATTACAACACTTTAGTTCCTTCAGGTCTTAACCTGGAGGTGAATATCAATTTGTGAAACTGATGCTGATAAAGTAAATTAGATTTTAATTTTTGTTTTCACAGGGGTTTGTCCAATTTGAAGCATGTAGTTAAACATAAATATAAATATATGTTGACTATAAATTATAGTCAACACAGTGTATAAAGAATGCAAGGCTGAGAAATGACTTCACAAGCATTTTTTAATGGTTCAAAGTCACTTTAAATGAAAAGTGTTTGTGCAATGTGTATAAGTGGTTAACATCATGTGATTCAATATAAATAATGGGTTGTTGGTGTAACAACTTATCCTTTTAAGGCTTTTTAGCCGAGGTACCAGGAGACACCAGTAAAGTTGTTTTGCACTTTACTTTTGAGAGTCTTCGTTTTTTGTGTGTTTTATATTTATTCGTGGTTCGAGTTTCTATCTGTGGGGAATGGACTACTAAGAATGATTGTGGCTTAGGATTGCAAAGTATGAACATGTGCTGCTCATGTAGCTAAACTGTTTTTAAATTATATACATGCCAGCACTGTGTTCATAAAAATAAACATTAATGGACAGCATCTATTCCTCAGACAGTGTGACAGCGTCATTTTACATCTAGCTTATGTTAACAGAACCATACCTGTTGCTGCACATTATGGACACAGAAGTGTATTTCTATGGACCATTATTCCATGTTAAATTGCATATCATTGGTTAAAAGCAGACATCTTCCCTGGTCTTCATTCCAATTGTTAATGTGGCCATCACAGGCCCTCAACATTAGAGTCTGATTTTGTTCTTCTTCTGCCATCAGTATTTCATGCAAAACAGGTCTACATAGCAAATTTAAAAAGTATACAATATTAACCTAAAACTTTCTCCGACATGTAACAGGATTTATCAAGATGTACTGGCCCCACTGTTAAATAGCGGATTTCAATGGAATGTTATGAAGTATGGAGATAGTAGGAATTTGACAAATAACAGAGTTATTCACAACAATGCCCGAAATATACATTAATATCAATAAGTGCACTATGCTTTGTTAATTGAATGCTATGGGTATATGAAATCAATATAGGTGACACAGTGGGACTACAATGGAAAACTACGAAATGTAGTAATCTGTGGCCTAGATGCTATATGCGTCTGTGATTCACGAGAACAGATGCCATATAAAATTATGTATTTAGATGTTGTAATATATATGTACATCTACAAAGGCTATTGTTGTAAAACATATGTACATCGACAAAGGATATAGTTATGGATATTGTTCAATTATTAAATAACAACATAGGTATTAAACATATACTTAAAAGGGCAATATGTACAAAGTCCACTGAATTATCCCAACAAGCTAATTCTCACAGCAGCTAAAACATGGTTATAAAACATATCTATGATATGTAAATAGGTCTCAACCTTTTAAGAGGCCAATGTGGAACACAAACCCTTGCAATGTGTGACAATCAATCAAAATGTGGGACACCCTATTTTTGCACTGCGCAAAACACACCATTGCCATGGGACCTAGGAGAACATATATAAAATTCCATATGACACACTTGAATCAGATACAAAACATTTATTTTACAAGTTGCAAAACCATAACCACACCATAAGTACTTGAAACAGCACTTTTGTACAAATCAAAAATAAAATCACATGGTCAATAATCCACTTGCTACATTTACATTTTCTAATTAGACCTGTTAGGATGCTGTTCTTGCACTGTACACTATCATACTTTAGGTACACCAGGTGTACGCTTATTGTATGCTGCTGTGGCTTTCCAGTTCCAGTCCAGTTCTTCATTCATTTTCACTGTTAATAATGAGTTCAATGTTTTTGCATTGAGAGACTGTCGCAGTTCAGTTTTCACTTTCCACACCATGCTAAATGCTCTTTCAGCTTGTGCATTTGAGTGTAGCAAGCAAAACAGAGTCATCATAAGCTTCTTAAAGAGTGGCAGTTTCCCATCAATACAAAGGTTCCACAGAAGGTGTCCCCAGTACTTGGACAAGCACGAGTGGGGCCCATCCACTGGACCTGTCAGGTTCCTTGTGTCATCAGTCTGATACTGGATAAACTCATCAATTAATTGTTGAGCCTCAGCATCATGTTCACAGACACCCAGATGGAAACCAACATCCCTGACAAGTCCTGAAGAAATGCTCAATTTTTTGGCAGGATTAATAAAGAATGCAGCATCTTTCGTTAATTGATCCTGCATGGGAAACCTTTTAAGCATTTTCTGCAGCACTACAGCATAAAACACTGTAAATTATTTATAAAAGTTAAATTCAATAACTCTTCCAGCAATACCCTCCTCTTAGCTGCTCATGTACTGTTTAACTTCATAGCCAATACACAGCTCACTATTTGGCAGAACAGAGCTACTGTCAGTCAACACTGAAACATCACTGTGTTTGATTAGTCTGACAGCAGCTGCAGGTCTGAGGGGTCTGCCAGTATACTACTGCAGGAGTTTATGCACAGTGGCATGCAGTGACAGTAGCTGACTTTCTCAGCTATGAAGCTGAATGATGAACTCCAATAAAGGTTTCAGTGCACATTTAAGAAACATAAAAATCATATGCAATTCATGACTCTGTAGGTGTTTAGAGATCAAGTCAATCTTAGTAGACCGTGGCACTGCAGACAAAAATTATGAATTTGGAGCTGGCAACATGGCCATGGTTCTGTTAATTACCTTCTCCAGACTCAGCCATCTAGTAGGTACATGTCTAATAATCTTGAGGAGGTCTGTAAATAAAGCAAATTCTTGCAGTTTTTGTTGTCTTTTTGCACTGGAACTGAAATGACAGTACATATCAGATATAAGTTCTTCAACTGGTGACTGTAGAGCTTTTACACCAGCCTTACTACATAGATCTGCCAGGTGGCACAGACACCCACATTTACATTGGCAGGTTTCACCTCCTTTAAACAAGATAACACAGAATTGTGTTTTCTAATCATTGAGGCAGCATTGTCTGAAGAACAGGCCACAATGTTGGAAACTGGAATGCTATATTGTGTCAGAGTGGACATTAAAGCATCAAACAAAGCTTGTCCAGTTCCTGACACACATTCTGGCATAGTAAGGAACAGTATTACATTTTTGCCTCCCTTTTCATCATGGTAACCCAACAAGGATTACCAACAGTTTGTCATCACCCATGTCTGTGTTTTGGTCCATATACACACAGAATGGCGATTTCTGGCAGACATCAGCAGCATCATTCTGGTAATGAGGCCCTAGAACATCCCACCCAATGCAGGCTGCCTTCATTGATCCACATGTCATTTTCCTCAGAATGTCTTGATCCTCACCACATTTCTTCATAAACTTCAGGATGTGTTCTCCTGCTGCAAATGGCAAGTTGTGTTTTGAAAGGAGAGACACAAAACCACCCTCTGCCTCAACAACATTTGTAATCACTAAACTCTGAAGTCCGAAGAAGTCTGCCATAGTACTTCCAGCTGCATGCTTGCAATTCTGTCTCTGTATCTTCCTATTGGCATGTCGTTGTAGATCATATCGGCCACAATGATGGATTGCAAAGTCTGTGTTGCAGGTCTCGCAGAATGCATATTTCACTCTGTGCCTACTCACAGAAAGCCAGTCAAAGGCACCCACCCAACTTGGCTGAAAAATTGTGTCTCCTCTTCTTTGGAGTGTCATATACAGCCATATCCCTGTTCTCATTGTAATTTGGGCAGTCTGTACCTAGGTTTGTAAAACAGTGGTACTACTGACCAAAGAAAGAAATGGGGCTATACTGCAGAAAGAAGAAGTAGAACCATCTCCTGAACATCTAATATATGGGGCAACAGGCCCACAACCTACACACATCACTGGAAATGTGTGGTCTTTGCACCTTCTCCTGCTCATCTCTGCTTGTTTTGCTAACTATAAAGGCCTGCATTATCACTTTACTCACTCCCTTGCTTCAACGATGACAATTGCAATCCTCTGGTGCTCACTTGTCCACCTAACCAGTGTTACAGAGGGGAAGAGTGATTCATTGCAAAATTACATTTTCAGTATGATCAAAGCTCTCTTGATTATATCTCAAAATTCATGTTGAGAATAAACAAACACAGCTTAATAAATCTACTTGCAAAACACATCAATCTGTAGCATGAAATGTACCTAACAGTAGCAATGAATATATAAACTACATCATGACAATACCACCTGCAGTACTACATCATGACAATACTACCTGCAGTACTACAACCTGACAATACTACCTGCAGTACTACATCATGACAATACTACCTGCAGTACTACATCATGACAACACTACCTGCAGCACTACATCATGACAATACCACCTGCAGCACTACATCATGACAATACCACCTGCAGTACTACATCATGACAACACTACCTGCAGTACTACATCATGACAATACCACCTGCAGTACTACATCATGACAACACTACCTGCAGTACTACATCATGACAATACCACCTGCAGTACTACATCATGACAATACTACCTGCAGTACTACATCATGACAATACCACCTGCAGTACTACATCATGACAACACTACCTGCAGTACTACATCATGACAATACCACCTGCAGGACTACATCATGACAACACTACCTGCAGTACTACATCATGACAATACCACCTGCAGTACTACATCATGACAACACTACCTGCAGTACTACATCATGACAATACCACCTGCAGTACTACATCATGACAATACTACCTGCAGTACTACACCATGACAATACCACCTGCAGTACTACATCATGACAACACTACCTGCAGTACTACATCATGACAACACTACCTGCATTTCAGTCACCACTTCAGAAGTGTTATTGTCCTGTTCTACACCCTGGTCTACACCAAGCAAAGGTGCCTTGAAAAGTTAAACTATGGCACTCAGTAATTTTACAAAAATGTTACATTTTAGACATGTCCTGAAGAGTCATGACCAAAGAATGTAAGATCTCACATCTTTAACCACAAAAAAAGCACAAAGACAGACTTACCATATCCCAACAACGAACATTTGTAGACCACAAAATCCCAATATCCTACTGTAAAATCCAAATAACACACTGACTACAAAAGATTATAAATAATATACAAAGGCTGCAGTGATACTGGCATAAATGTGCTACAAGATATTGTTACTATTACCTGAGGCATTGACAAATTAAGAGAATGTGCATTAATAAACATTTTCTGAAGTAGAACTGTATAACAGTCAAGTGACATGAATGGCATTTTCTCCAAAAGACACCAGTACAGCTCTCAAATTAGGGACAAACATAGAGATCAGGTAGACTGACAGTATTAGTGAAAACTGAGACATTAACAGAATAGAGAGACAAGTTTATAATTGTAATTGTCTAGTGCACAGCCAACAAATCAGCAACAAATCCCGAAAGAGACACTTGCATAAAAATACTTCAAGCATGGGCAGTAATTCACTTCTAGCCTGCCAGTATACCAAAACACTTGTATCCATAATAAGTGTTCAGGCTGTTCTTACTATCTAAACTAGTACTTGCTTTAATATAATTGGCAGTTTGTCCACAGCACTTAAATGAAATGAAAGCATACTAACTGTCCTTTTCTAACATGTAAGCGACCATATTGCACTGCTAGGTGAGAGAACACAAGATACACGACATTACTTTTAGTAATATTGTAAAACAAACCCAGATTCCTCTAACCATTTTGTAAAACACCCTTCATAAAAAATTAGCATGGCTGTACACTAAAATAGATATATTCTGAAGAAAAGCCAACAGTAACCAAAAGAACCATCAGGAGGATAATTGTTAACACATTACATCAATGTCGTGCAAATATCTGACAAGAAAAACATCAAAAGCATAGGGCCTTGCTATTATGAGCATGCATGTAAAAGTAGTACGACAAGCAAAACAAACCCTACCTCTCGACCTGTTAGGACAAGAAACCTGTACAAAGCTTAATATACTTTGGGAACAAAGGCCCAAAAGCGGGATACATGTTAAATGTTGCTCTTATAAACCTGGAAAGCCATTAGAACAGGACTTTTGTACATACATTTTTTAAAGGATATGAAATCTGAAACTCAAATGCCTCCTAACATACAGTGACGTTAAACTAGACAGCATAATTTCACAGACAAACAGAAATTTTATGAGCAACAAACCAAAAAATATAGAGTATAAACCTAGCTAATAGGGATACACTTTAAATATTGCTCTTATAAACATAGAAAGCTGTTAGAACAGGACTTCTGTACATGCATTTTCTAAAATATATGAAATCTGAAACTCAAGTGCCTCATATATTGTGACTAATTTTATGAGCACCAAACCAAAAAATATGGAGCAAAAACCTGGCTGAGGAATGTATCAGGGCAAGCACACAATGGATCCATACAATTAAGTTGCTATCTACTGCTCAACCTGTTAACACAATCAGTTTAAATAAAGCACACAATCTAGACTGGATTACACAGCCTACATACATTTCTAGCACACTTACCTCTGCATGGTACAGAAAAGCAGCTACAGCTCCCACAGTCCACAACAAAATTCTGAAGTAAATAATTCAGTGAAGTACAAGTATGATCAACCGTCTGCCCCGCAAAAATGAATGTCAGCCTTTTGGTTTACAGATGTGCTCAGTCACCAACTTTCTGAAGCTCTGCAGACTCCCATTCATCGCTGTCTAGTCCTCCCACAGTGATATAACAACCTATGTCATGAACAAACAAGTTTATTCTTATCCTGATCCAAGATAATCTTACTGCATCCTGAAGGCCTTTTTGAAGCATTATTCTGGTGCAAAAACCATTTCTGGTGTGTGACTGGTTAAGTATTTGGGAGCTCTCATTGGCTCTCATCCTTAGGAATACTTAGTTGATTGGTTTGTATACTGCGATTGGCTATAATTGCAGTATACGAGCCAATCAAAAGCTTTGTAGCATAGCTAGTGCTGCTCAATGCAGAACAGTGGAGCAGTTATTTGATTAGTTTGTATACCGAGATGCCAATTGGCAGTAATTGCAGTATACTAACCAATAAAAACTCCTGTTGCAGAGTCAAAGCTGTTCAATATAGAACAGCAGAACAGTTGGTTCATTTAGGGCTGAATGCGGAGTGTTCCACATAATCCAGAGCACTTGGCTGCTCAGTAGATATATATATATATATATATATATATGTGTGTGTGTGTGTGTGTGTGTGTGTGCATGTGTTTCAAGCAGTTTACTATCATAAAGTTGAAGACAAAATAATTTTAATGAAAAGACCAAAATAAAATCTTGAAAACAAAAACATTTACCCTAAATGTCAAAAATCAGAAACACAACGATTGACATTCGACATACCAGACTTCCAGTTTTGAAAGTCCGTATGTCCAGCCCCCCACACCCCCTGCAAATTATATATAGAAACTCTGAGATTGCACTACAGTGACGAAAAGGGTAAATTCCCTGATCCGCACTGTACCATGATCTCCATTCACAATGCCGAACACATAACAATGAATCATGCTTTACTTCCATTATTAGGAATTCATAGAATTCCCATTCAGCATTGTGCAACTTTGAAACTGTACTTTCCTTTAACTAACATTCAATCAACTGCATTTCCAGCTTATGATAGTAAACCATTTCAAATGAATATCTGTAAAATCCATAAGAATGCTAGGGTATGAGGAGAATACTATTACTGTAGGGATCTGGGAGCTGCCTCCACACCTCATCAACACTTCTTCGAAGCTCTGCTGCATCCATCCTATGCAGGTTATCATAGCTGTGACAAATCTGCACTCCAGTGCTGTAGATTCCCGTCCTCCATTGGTGCTCCCTCATGTGCCGGTTCCACACGTTGATCATAGGAAAGTGCCTGGCCTGGATCTCTTCCTCTGCACCAATCTGGCATTCACTGCTAACATCTGTGTCATCTCCTTATTGGTCCAGTTGGATGTACAGTCATGTATCAGCCTCCTCGAAGTAGCCATAATGATTCTCAAGTAGTAGAAATCTGAAAAATACAAAAACACAGAAATGCTCAATAAGGTACCACTCAGCTCACAATTAGCAATGGTCTGATCAGAAAATCTATCCAAATCAATATTTGAAAGTGGCATTAATATCATGTTCTAACATTATTGGAAGATAACAGGCACATGCCACACATATTACCATTTATCACTACCTATTTGGTGTTTATGCAGTACACTTGGTGTTTCGTCACATAACAGCAATCTATATGGATATGCATGAATGTGATTCCAAAAACCTGAATTTTAATTAACCTCATTAATAACGTATGGTGGAAATGTTACATAAAGTTGGGTGCACACAAGGTCCACTTTGATTCTGTGAGTCTGAGTGTGAGGCACACTGGCAACTGATGAAAGTTCTGCAGTGGTAATTAGTAAATCTGTTAAAGATAATCATTTCAAAAAGTACCTATCTAAAGTCATTTTACTCAAAATGTTAAGGAAAACAAATTTTGTTAAAGTTTCCTGGAATCATGTTGTATGGAAACTTAAGCGTACAGGTGTTGTTTTTTTAAATATTTTGGTTCAGTCCCATATGCAGCTGTGTAGACAAACTTTCACTGCATACTAGTATATAGATAAGGATTTATGGATCATCTGCAAATCCTACTGGTAATTCCTTTACTCTGTGGTCTAACTACGGAAACCTACAGATTATGACAGTATCAGTATTTAGTATGGAATGTTGATCTTATAGATATTTCTTAAAATATTGTTTCCTAAAAAGTGTTAAAACATGTTGTTGATGTTACAGATATTTCTTCAATAATGTCTCTTAACAAAGGTTTTACCACTGCTATCTCAATTTACTATGTGTCTGTACTGCCTGTAGATCCTGAGTTATTCCAACACATTCTGTAAGTCATTTCATTGTAACCTGATGCAGTATTTCAATGGGAAATGCAAGCAGACTGCAGTGGCATTATGCTGTTGTCTTCGGACCTTCCTTCAACATGTATGTAGTGTCAGGGGTTCTAATCTCTATCAAGAACTGTACAGATATTATGTTATGTTTATTATACAGATGTTAGATGAAAGCATTGTTAATACTTTTTAAATGTCATGTTAGTTTTTATCACAGACAGTGTTATACAGATCTTTGTATTGCACAGAAATGAATAGTGTTTATTTTGTCATGTGCTGTTCACAGAATCAAATGCATAAATGTGCTCAGCAATAAATATTATCATGTATATCAATGTTTTCCAGATTGCCAACCATCGTAGGGATGACAACCTTTCCCACCA
Organism: Protopterus annectens; assembly: GCF_019279795.1. Lineage (NCBI taxonomy): Eukaryota > Metazoa > Chordata > Ceratodontiformes > Protopteridae > Protopterus > Protopterus annectens. The sequence goes on along the minus strand of NC_056744.1, from coordinate 1,086,365,699 downwards.
AGAAAATGACATCATAATTGATGCTCTCCGTCAACATGGAAGGAGACTCTAGGCAGTTCAGGAGATATTGTTTGGAGAAATGAAATATGGGTGGACCTCATCAACATTATAAATGCAGCTGGAAGCCACAACCAATCTCATAAGGGCAGTAAATGACATTGCTTGGACATGATTCTTCATGTAGCCAACAGAGTGGCATGTTATGACAGATCATACAGCAAGAAGGGAGCAATGAATCCCTGGTGGTGTGATTGAAGCTGGATTTCCAGGATTAACATGCATGTATTTAGGTTCAGTCCAGAGAGGAGTACTGTGACACTCACTGCATATGGCTTCAGTATGCATATGCATGTCTTGCTGTGTTTGACTTACAGGAACAGAGTTGAGCTTTGAACACACTTCCACACATGGTGAGGATGATGAACGTAAGTATAATTACATGTATTGGTACACCTGAGTTATAAACAGAGCAGTGCAAACAGCATTTGAAATGTTTATTGCATTAATATTCACAGGTCCATCTTCTTCGGGCCTACACCAGGGAACAGCAGGTGAGTGTCTCTATACTGTTGCTGTGCACACTACATTGTTAGTGCCCCACTTCATTAAATGGCATTAATTCTCACAGTAGCTAAAACATTTAATGGCACTGCTGTTTACTGTTATATTGTTGTTTCACTAACATTGGATACTACAGGTACATCCAGTGGAAAGGCAGGTCACGCATTATCAAGTGCAGATAGACCAGGTATGTTACAGAAACACTGTTATAGCTTTCAACAATATGTAACACATATGATGCCTTACATTTTGTCAGTAAAGGCCATTCTGGTGTACAGTTGCAGCTTCCATCATGTGAGCATTTGCAGCCCATATTACTGTGTTATATGCATGACTATGTCAGTATTTGTTTTGCTAAGTACATGACTGCTGACTTTCTCTTTACTTTCCCACTGCAGGATGTACAGTACAATCCGCAACCTCTACATAGCAGGAGTCCTCGAGTGCACATAAGAGTGGTATGTGTATATCACACATTCTGTATGTTTTAACTGTGTTCACCTGATTAATGGCGTGAATGATGTGATCCATAATGTTTTTTTCCCCTACACTAGTTGAAGTTCACCCCAGTGGAACAACAACATTGTCCCAGGAGTGTTTCCCAGGTGTATTTTTATTTTCCTATGCATTAGATATGTCATGTAGGTTGACCATGCTAGTAGATTATACAGCTGTGGTACATACATTCTGTGAAACATGCATACAGTAGACTGCAAGTGACATAATTAGTATTTGTAACACTGTAGTGAAATATGCCGATTGTCTTTTATATTCATCATGTGCTGTAGGCACATTGTCCTGATCTGTGTCTTTGTAGCACATCAACTGTCTTTATCATACAGCAGCTCATCCAGTGATCATCATGATGTTCATGATGTGTCTCAACATGGCAGTGTGGTCCCTGGCACACAGGACCTTGAGTTGTTTGGAGAGTCCACCTGTGAAGTTGACACTGATGTTGCACAAGATGTATCCTCAGATGAGTAGGTCCACTTGTCAACACATTCAGAGGGTGATGGCACAGTGTACCTTGAGCAGAGTGAGGCTGTTGATCAACACAGCACAGCTGGGAGCACAGCTGCTGGTAGAACCACACAACCAGACACAGGGTGTCACTGTAGACATAGGTGATCAGATGTTGTACATGGCCAGGTGTAAGAGGGTGTCTGCTTCTTGCTGTAGGCAAATGAACAATCACAGCAATGGCATCATTCAGACATCTGTGCATGTCTTCATACTACAGAATGAATGCATGAAAGACAAGAGTGTAGACATGGTGAGATTATGGTTGCACTGGCTACTCAGAATGAGAGTCTGCTAGTTGTGACACAGTCAGTGGAAAACCTGACCTCAAGAGCAGTGTTGTACTACAAGCAGGAGTTTGCATTTTATAACTATGCACAGCAGATTTCAGCCTGTGAGAAACAGGCCATCCGTCTGCAGAAACACCAGTGGGGATCGAGAGCCCCTGTCTGTGGTCCAACATGCACAGATGTCAAATACTGGCTCATTTGCTGAGGTTCCACCTGTCACAAGGCCTTCAAACTGCAGTAATGTTCCTTCATCTGTACATGGTGTTGTACCCCCATCCATGTCCTCTGTGAATCATCCAGGGCAAGATGTGTCTGTATGTGGTCATGGCAGGGCAGACCTTTTTATAAGATGTCAGCAAAGTCGACCAAGACTACATTAAAGTGTGTCCAATAGTGTAGTACACATAGCTACCTTATATTATTTCAATACCACTGTACTGTGATATGCGTTTTCTGAAATAAAAATGTCTGCATTGTGTCATGCATACTTTCTCTTTTTTTCATGTTATAATATTGTACAGATAAGTAAAGCCAGCACCTCGAATGGTTCCAATGAATAGAATTTATTGCACAAAAACTAGACCGGTTTCAGCTATTAAGCTTTCATCAGTAGTTGCAAAAACAAAATAAGAATGGCTCCTTATATACCCTATAAGACAGCAATGACATCACTTCCTGTCAAGGAAGAAAAAATCATTAGTTATATTATAAATAGAAATAATTATGTATAAGACATACAAACAAAGTTTGCCAAAATTTAAGTTTGCAAAAAATTATTGTCCACCTTATGCTGTACCAAACTATTATTAACATCAGTTGGTAAGACAAAATAAAATGTTACCTTGGTGTGGTGAAGGAAATATGTGCTGTGTAAAATAAAAAATGGTTAGCACAATTAGATATAATTTCATACCATTCACTGTGATGATGTCAGTAAGTCATATTGGGTTAACAGTGTAAGTACACATCAATGTCGAGTGAGAATACCTGAGAAAAGTAAATATAATAAGTAAACATTTTTATTAGATCACATTTTGTCATTTAGCCCTGGTGGGAAGAACCCACCGAGTTTGACTATCCATCTTTTCTCTTTTTTGTTGAGAATGTCATGCCATCCTGTTTTGAATGCTCTATTTCCAATGATGTAATCAATAATACAAAATGAAAATTTGGCTGTGGGATGCTTGATGGTGTGTCTATATAGTGCGTTTGTTGGCCTACAATTTCTGATATCTCCCAAATGTTCCGATATCCTGATACGAAATTGTCTAGATGTTTGACCTACATAAAATGCCTGGCACGTGCAGGTAGCTAGATAAACAATCCAGTCTGAACTGCAATTTCCAAAGAATTTGATATCATATAACTGACCAGTATTTTTGCTTGTGAAGCTTTTAGTTTTGAATATATAGCCACAAAAACTGCAGTGGCCACAGGGATATGTACCCACTAGTTTGTCCCCTGTTAATGTTCTCTGCATATAAGAGTTATCATCCATAATACTCCTTTTATAATAAGAAAAATGGGAACCTAGTGCTTTGCCCTTCTTATATGAAAAATAACAACGTTCTCCTAAATATCCCTCCAAAAGAGGGTGAGATTTGAGTATATTCCAATGTGTATTTATGATATTGATAAGATTGTGACTATTTCTTCCATATGTGGTGACAAATCTACATATGTCTGGATTATTGGGTCTGGCTTTTTTCTTGTAAACTAGCAATGAATCCCTATGTTGGGTATTACTCCATTGTGCAGCAGAACTGATTGTATCCCGATGATATCCTCTGGCCAAAAATCTATTGGTTAAATCCTCATGATGTATATTTAAATCATGTTCCGATGAGCATATTCTTTTTATTCTCAGAAACTGAGATTTCGGAATGTTCTTAATAATGTGTTTCGGATGGAGACTGTTGGCATGTAACAGGGTATTGTATTGTGGAAATTTACGATGTACAGATGTTTTAAGTGTGTGATAAGGTTGTCATTGTAAATGGACATCTAGAAAGTGAATGTCATTCAGATCATATTCCACAGTAAATTCAGTCCCCCACATGTTTCCATTTAGGTGTTCCATAAATTCTTGAAGATAGTCGGGACCTCCTTTCCATACAAGCCAACAGTCATCCAGGTATCTCCTCCAGATGTCTATTTCCGGTAGATACACATTATGCAATTCGTCATAGATAATATGCTCTTCAATATACCCCATATATAGGTCTGCATAAATTGGTGCAAAAGAGGCTCCCATGGCCGTGCCTTGTATCTGCCAGTAACAATCTTGTTGGAAATAGAATACATTTTTAGTCAGAACATGTTCTGCCATGCATACAAGTAGTGTGTTCATTCCAGGGGGATAGATGTTGGCTTTGTTCAGCCAAAACTCCAGGGCCATCAGTCCTGCCCAGTGTGGAATGCTAGTATATAATGATTTAACGTCCAAAGTGCATAATAGCCAACCGGGTTCAAGTTGCGATTCAGAGACAATTTGTAAGAATTCCGTGGTATCTTGAATTCTGGCTCTGATGCATGATAATAATGGTTTCAGTTTCTCAGTCAAAAACATAGATAAAGGTTCCGTCAGGGATCCAATGCCAGATACAATCGGTCTTCCCGGTGGTTTATTAATAGATTTGTGAATTTTGGGCAGTAAATAAAGGTATTGTTTAGCAGGATCCTTGACCGTGAGATGTGTTTTAGTTTTGTCAGAAATAATGCCAGCATCAACTGCTTCTTGTAGAAAATCATCAATTACTTGTTGAAAAGAGGGTGTAGGACCTGTGCTCATTTTCATGTAATGATGACGGTTGGACAATTGTCCATTTCCCTCATCCCGATAATAATCGGCATCCATGACAACAACCGCACCCCCTTTGTCAGCAGAGAGTATAACTATATCCTTATTGTTTTTAAGTCTGGTCAGGGCAAGTTGTTCCTTATAGGATATGTTATTTCTTATATTATCAGAGCTGTTGGAATGGAAATGTAAATCTTTCATGACAGCCTGTTGAAACACCGCAACATGTTTGTCCATAGGGGATTGAAAGTAGATTTGTGAAATCTAAAGTCTGTAGATCTTTGAGAGGGGTTAGATTTGTCCTGTTGTTTGAAAAATAGGTTGAGATTAATTTTTCTACAAAACTCTAAAATGTCAGAAACATGTGAACTTTCGTCAATAAAGAAACCAGGAATAAAACCCAGACCTTTATTCAGTATATGGAATATTTATCAGATGACAAAGTGTATTTTGAAATATTTAACACATTTTTATCAGATTGAACTATTTCACTACTGACTTGAAGAGTTCCTCTAGACTTTTGACCCCGATGCTTTCTCCCTCCCCTATGTTTCCTGCCCCTAAAGGGCTAACCATGCTTCTACCTCTTTTGTTGTATGGTGATTCACCAGTGCTGGTTGATTCATTATCTGTTGTGGAGGACTCCTCACCAAGAGTGTTACTAGAAGATCCTGATTTTTTGAGAATTGATCTCGGTCTTTTTTTGCGCACAAAGGTGACATTTTTAGTCCCTTGGGCAAATCTCACACCTCTATGGGATTCAAATTGTCTACCCCTGCTGTAATCTTCTTTATCCCTAGCAAACTTATGTAGTTTTTTGGATTTAAGATTATTCTCCAATATGGCTAGTTCCTTGGATAGTTTGTTCAGACAACTCTGGAATTGTGAATGATTTTCAAATTGTTTTAGATTATTGCATGTTTTTTCCACATCCAGGGTATTGGCATTAACTGTCCTTTCATAAAAGGAAGCTAGTACATTAACTAGTGCCATAGCGGCTTCTTGCTGTGCTACTTGCCAATCCCTGATTAATATGTCATCCGGTACACCAACTAGTGGCTGAATCTTTGATCTCAATCCTCTTGGTGAAATATTTTGAGCTAGATATGCCTTAAACAGTTTATGGTGCCAAATGTTGGTTCTTAAGGTCTTAATTTGTTTACCTAGCTGATTAAATTCAGACACACAACCGTCAACTGGATCCAATATGGGTAAATCAGTGGTAATCGAGGAACAAGTACCAATACCGAATACCTTAAGGTCATCCTTGTCAGCACAGAGGCTGGATAATAATTTCCCAAGGTCCATGACTATAAGTTGTTGAGTTAAAGATTTAGCTAGGTATAATTGACAGTTCAAATCACAAAAAGGAAAGAGATGTCTGAACAAATCACCAAATCACTATTATTAATACTTGACAAAATGTCAAAAAATGTACACAGTATAATAGAGATTCACTCATGGGTACCAAAAAGTTCTGATTGGTGTTCATGAGATATAATTCTCAAAAAGTCAGGAAAACACTCTCAGTACAAAGCAATTGAAACATATATATGGTTTCAAAACCAGACTTATATAGTTGTACTAACTCAAGAGATGCATGAAATGAGAATATAAGAGTCTCAAAATGTGTAAGACAAGTGTGCCTTGTTTATAGATGGCTTTTCCTTGATATAAATTTCAAAAAAGTGTACAACATCAGAATTCTTCTGAATGGTCTATAATATACTGTCCTCAGTATTTAAGATGCTAATGCTGTTTGGAATATATCCATCAAGATGACATTATAAACCCTGGCCAAATATTACCCTGCTTCAAGAAATTATACCATAATTGGTTAATGTTTGTGTGGTAATATATGGTGCACGTATGCACAAAGATGTAAACATAAATTCTCAACTGTGCGGTCCAAACTGCATCTATATATAGTATAATTCAGACCATAACTGATCTGAACATAAAGAGGAGATAGTAAACTTCCTATAGCTGTAGCACTAAAATGTTGAACAACATATTTCCAATGAAAATCAAAAGTAATGATTATCTATATGATCTTCATAAAAAATATATATACACATACATAGGTACTGTTGTTAAACATAGATTAGTGCATAATCCCAATATTGTTATTTGTATATTTGGTTGGTAATAGTATAATAATGCTTATTGCATGTTGGCACACAGGTGTAAACAGAAAAATTCTCAATTTAGTTTAACATATATAACATGACAGATTTGACTATAGAGAAAAAATAGTAATTTTCTATGTCTGTGGCACTGGAATATAAAATGACATATTTTGAATCATAACCAAAACAAAAAATGCCTACACAGTCTAAGTGGGTGCTTATGTTAAACAAAAATTAGTAAACCATCCCAATATTATTCAATGAGAGGTAACAAGGGCCCAATATAATATATTCTAGTTTAACCCCACAATAGAGTTATATATGGTAATGATAAAATATTAGTAACATATTATCATTTTACCATGTAATTATAAAGATTTCACCCCAACCGTTATATATGAAATATATACATTTGAAGGAGTCCACCATTCATATATAGGAAGTAAGTCAACATAAATCCTAATGAATTGAGTTGTTATCAATAGCAAAAATTAAATCAGAACAAAGCACAGTCCAAAAAACTGTAATCATAGTCGGGGTTTAGTGACAAAAAGAACAAAAGCGATGGTTCCCATATGAGCATCACATCACCTGGCATTGAAACATAACATATGTTCAAATAATCGTAAAAATCTCTTCCAAAAACAAAATGCACACTTTATACTCAAAATGTGATTGATGATATTCCTATAGATGCAACAGTCCAACATGAGTCCCCCGAAGGAAGAATGATATGTCCAATCATGTAGTTACTGTATATATATATATATATATATATGTTATTCTGGCATTGTAGTGCGCACAAAACCAAAAATAGACACCCCACAGCTGGAGGAATACTGATTGTTGGCCCAAACTTCTCCCGATGTTGTTATTAAATGACAAGCCAAACAGTTCTCTTCAAAAAAATATATATCAGCCCAAACTTCCCCCGATATTAAATCACAAGCCAAACAGTTCCCTTCAAAAAATGTCAGAGTAAAGGCTGACTCACTGGATAAGAAAAAGTTGGATGCGTAGGTCCATGATGCTTGCACTTATGAAGCAGGTCAAAAATTGGTTTATGGCATGAGGCGATATCCAAATAGTCTGTTAGAGTATAAAATATAGTCTCCCCAAGTCCCACCGAGCTGGAATAAGATGTATACGTAAGCCCCAAAGAATACGCTTTGATACGCTCAGATGATAATGTCCAAGAGCGAACAGCAACACAAATGTGTAAATATAGTTTATGACATGAAGTAATGTCCAGAGAAAATATTAAATGTAAAAAAACACATACACTCTCACCAAATTCCACCAAACTTAGGTAAAAAGGATGCGTATGCCCCTGTGATCGCTCTGAGAATGATATCCAAGTGGCGACATAAGTATAAATCCCAACTGGTTTTCAATTCACTTGTAGACCTTATCGCTTGGTAAAAAACAGAGAAGAAGTCCAAAGATAAAGTTCCAAAGGTGCTTGAAGGTGGACAAAAATGAAATTAATGCAAAAAAGGTATAAATCCCGAAGCAGTATATGCGCCAACCATCAGTGAGGAGCCCTCCTCAACAGACAAGGAAACAACCAAAATGGCATTGATAAAAGTGGATAGTTGATAAAAGTGGAACCACACGAACGCCAACAGCCAGCAAAACAAGGAGTATTCAGTTAGAGAGCAAGCTAGCAAGTACGACTGGTGCTCGGCAACCAAGCTTGTTTGACCAATACAGAGAATAAAGCCAGCACCTCGAATGGTTCCAATGAATAGAATTTATTGCACAAAAACTAGACCAGTTTCAGCTATTAAGCTTTCATCAGTAGTTGCAAAAACAAAATAAGAACTGCTCCTTATATACCCTATAAGACAGCAATGACATCACTTCCTGTCAAGGAAGAAAAAATCATTAGTTATGTTATAAATAGAAATAATTATGTATAAGGCATACAAACAAAGTTTGCCAAAATTTAAGTTTGCAAAAAATTATTGTCCACCTTATGCTGCACCAAACTATTATTAACATCAGTTGGTATTGGTCAAACAAGCTTGGTTGCTGAGCACCAGTCGTACTTTCATTGGAAATATGTTGTTCAACATTTTAGTGCTACAGCTATAGGAAGTTTACTATCTCCTCTTTATGTTCAGATCAGTTATGGTCTGAATTATACTATATATAGATGCAGTTTGGGCCGCACAGTTGAGAATTTATGTTTACATCTTTGTGCATACGTGCACCATATATTACCACACAAACATTAACCAATTATGGTATAATTTCTTGAAGCAGGGTAATATTTGGCCAGGGTTTATAATGTCATCTTGATGGATATATTCCAAACAGCATTAGCATCTTAAATTCTGAGGACAGTATATTATAGACCATTCAGAAGAATTCTGATGTTGTACACTTTTTTGAAATTTATATCAAGGAAAAGCCATCTATAAACAAGGCACACTTGTCTTACACATTTTGAGACTCTTATATTTTCATTTCATGCATCTCTTGAGTTAGTACAGCTATATAAGTCTGGTTTTGAAACCATATATATGTTTCAATTGCTTTGTACTGAGAGTGTTTTCCTGACTTTTTGAGAACTTTATCTCATGAACACCAATCAGAACTTTTTGGTACCCATGAGTGAATCTCTATTATACTGTGTACATTTTTTGACATTTTGTCAAGTATTAATAATAGTGATTTGGTGATTTGTTCAGACATCTTTCCTTTTTGTGATTTGAACTGTCAATTATACCTAGCTAAATCTTTAACTCAACAACTTACAGTCATGGACCTTGGGAAATTATTATCCAGCCTCTGTGCTGACAAGGATGACCTTAAGGTATTCGGTATTGGTACTAGTTCCTCGATTACCACTGATTTACCCATATTGGATCCAGTTGACGGTTGTGTGTCTGAATTTAATCAGCTAGGTAAACAAATTAAGACCTTAAGAACCAACATTTGGCACCATAAACTGTTTAAGGCATATCTAGCTCAAAATATTTCACCAAGAGGATTGAGATCAAAGATTCAGCCACTAGTTGGTGTACCGGATGACATATTAATCAGGGATTGGCAAGTAGCACAGCAAGAAGCCGCTATGGCACTAGTTAATGTACTAGCTTCCTTTTATGAAGGACAGTTAATGCCAATACCCTGAATGCGGAAAAAACATGCAATAATCTAAAACAATTTGAAAATCATTCACAATTCCAGAGTTGCCTGAACAAACTATCCAAGGAACTAGCCATATTGGAGAATAATCTTAAATTCAAAAAACTACATAAGTTTGCTAGGGATAAAGAAGATTACAGCAGGGGTAGACAATTTGAATCCCATAGAGGTGTGAGATTTGCCCAAGGGACTAAAAATGTCACCTTTGTGCGCAAAAAAAGACCAAGATCAATTCTCAAAAAATCAGGATCTTCTAGTAACACTCTTGGTGAGGAGTCCTCCACAACAGATAATGAATCAACCAGCACTGGTGAATCACCACACAACAAAAGAGGTAGAAGCACGGTTAGCCCTTTAGGGGCAGGAAACATAAGGGAGGGAGAAAGCATCGGGGTCAAAAGTCTAGAGGAACTCTTCAAGTCAGTAGTGAAATAGTTCAATCTGATAAAAATGTGTTAAATATTTCAAAATACACTTTGTCATCTGATGAATATTCCATATTGAATAAAGGTCTGGGTTTTATTTCTGGTTTCTTTATTGACGAAAGTTCACATGTTTCTGACATTTTAGAGTTTTGTAGAAAAATTAATCTCAACCTATTTTTCAAACAACAGGACATCTCTAACCCCTCTCAAAGATCTACAGACTTTAGATTTCACAAATCTACTTTCAATCCCCCTATGGACAAACATGTTGCGGTGTTTCAACAGGCTGTCATGAAAGATTTACATTTCCATTCCAACAGCTCTGATAATATAAGAAATAACATATCCTATAAGGAACAACTTGCCCTGACCAGACTTAAAAACAATAAGGATATAGTTATACTCTCTGCTGACAAAGTGCGGTTGTTGTCATGGGCCGATTATTATCGGGATGAGGGAAATGGACAATTGTCCAACCGTCATCATTACATGAAAATGAGCACAGATCCTACACCCTCTTTTCAACAAGTAATTGGTGATTTTCTACAAGAAGCAGTTGATGCTGGCATTATTTCTGACAAAACTAAAACACATCTCACGGTCAAGGATCCTGCTAAACAATACCTTTATTTACTGCCCAAAATTCACAAATCTATTAATAAACCACCGGGAAGACCGATTGTATCTGGCATTGGATCCCTGACGGAACCTTTATCTATGTTTTTGACTGAGAAACTGAAACCATTATTATCATGCATCAGAGCCAGAATTCAAGATACCACGGAATTCTTACAAATTGTCTCTGAATCGCAACTTGAACCCGGTTGGCTATTATGCACTTTGGACGTTAAATCATTATATACTAGCATTCCACACTGGGTAGGACTGATGGCCCTGGATTTTTGGCTGAACAAAGCCAACATCTATCCCCCTGGAATGAACACACTACTTGTATGCATGGCGGAACATGTTCTGACTAAAAATGTATTCTATTTCCAACAAGATTGTTACTGGCAGATACAAGGCACGGCCATGGGAGCCTCTTTTGCACCAATTTATGCAGACCTATATATGGGGTATATTGAAGAGCATATTATCTATGACGAATTGCATAATGTGTATCTACCGGAAATAGACATCTGGAGGAGATGCCTGGATGACTGTTGGCTTGTATGGAAAGGAGGTCCCGACTATCTTCAAGAATTTATGGAACACCTAAATGGAAACATGTGGGGGACTGAATTTACTGTGGAATATGATCTGAATGACATTCACTTTCTAGATGTCCATTTACAACGACAACCTGATCACACACTTAAAACATCTGTACATCGTAAATTTCCACAATACAATACCCTGTTACATGCCAACAGTCTCCATCCGAAACACATTATTAAGAACATTCCGAAATCTCAGTTTCTGAGAATAAAAAGAATATGCTCATCGGAACATGATTTAAATATACATCATGAGGATTTAACCAATAGATTTTTGGCCAGAGGATATCATCGGGATACAATCAGTTCTGCTGCACAATGGAGTAATACCCAACCTAGGGATTCATTGCTAGTTTACAAGAAAAAAACAGACCCAATAATCCAGACATATGTAGATTTGTCACCACATATGGAAGAAATAGTCACAATCTTATCAATATCATAAATACACATTGGAATATACTCAAATCTCACCCTCTTTTGGAGGGATATTTAGGAGAACGTTGTTATTTTTCATATAAGAAGGGCAAAACACTAGGTTCCCATTTTTCTTATTATAAAAGGAGTATTATGGATGATAACTCTTATATGCAGAGAACATTAACAGGGAACAAACTAGTGGGTACATATCCCTGTGGCCACTGCAGTTTTTGTGGCTATATATTCAAAACTAAAAGCTTCACAAGCAAAAATACTGGTCAGTTACATGATATCAAATTCTTTGAAAATTGCAGTTCAGACTGGATTGTTTATCTAGCTACCTGCACGTGCCAGGCATTTTATGTAGGTCAAACATCTAGACAATTTCGTATCAGGATATCGGAACATTTGGGAGATATCAGAAATTGTAGGCCAACAAACGCACTATATAGACACACCATCAAGCATCCCACAGCCAAATTTTCATTTTGTATTATTGATTACATCATTGGAAATAGAGCATTCAAAACAGGATGGCATGACATTCTCAACAAAAAAGAGAAAAGATGGATAGTCAAACTTGGTGGGTTCTTCCCACCAGGGCTAAATGACAAAATGTGATCTAATAAAAATGTTTACTTATTATATTTACTTTTCTCAGGTATTCTCACTCGACATTGATGTGTACTTACACTGTTAACCCAATATGACTTACTGACATCATCACAGTGAATGGTATGAAATTATATCTAATTGTGCTAACCATTTTTTATTTTACACAGCACATATTTCCTTCACCACACCAAGGTAACATTTTATTTTGTCTTACCAACTGATGTTAATAATAGTTTGGTACAGCATAAGGTGGACAATAATTTTTTGCAAACTTAAATTTTGGCAAACTTTGTATGCCTTATACATAATTATTTCTATTTATAATATAACTAATGATTTTTTCTTCCTTGACAGGAAGTGATGTCATTGCTGTCTTATAGGGTATATAAGGAGCAGTTCTTATTTTGTTTTTGCAACTACTGATGAAAGCTTAATAGCTGAAACCGGTCTAGTTTTTGTGCAATAAATTCTATTCATTGGAACCATTCGAGGTGCTGGCTTTATTCTCTGTATTGGTCAAACAAGCTTGGTTGCCGAGCACCAGTCGTACTTGCTAGCTTGCTCTCTAACAGATAAGTAAATGTAACACTTCTGTGTGTCCCTTATTGTTTACCATACAGTGATAGAACAAAATGAGTGTGTATGCATACCTGTATAAGTTATGCCCTGAGATGATTTTTTGTCACATTTCCATATGTTTATGTTTGAATATGTTATGCTCATGTATGCGTGATGCTCAATGTGTAAATTTATTGGTTACTTGCCATTAGATTAAATCTGTGTTGCTGTCATGGAGTAATACCTCAACATCACTGTTCAATCTGTGTATTCATGTACATGTGGCCTGTCATGACTCAAATGTTTGGGTCAAATACTGCAATGTAGCCTGGGTTTATACTTGTGGTCACACCCCACGTTGCATATGCCTGTGAATTATGTCCCCTATGTCCTTCTACTCATCCTCTGATAAGTGTGGGTTGTCTTCTTCAGACATTTGTGGTTCTTAGGATAGTTTACCCACACCTGCAGCTAGAAAGCTCCCATGTGTACAGGATAGCATGTTATGGAGCATGGCATATACCATTATCATCTTGTATGCAGTGCACCCCAGATGTGTCCAGACATCTGAACCGAGCTTTCAATACACTGAACACACTGTGGGGTTTCTGGTGGTTTGCCTTTACATGTGCATATTGCACAAGGGCGAACAGCAATTTTCCGAAAGGCAGTCTGCAAAGTTTGCAAAAGCCAAACAGAAAAAGGTTTGAATGTGCAATGAACAAATGCACAGTGAGATTTGCTCATTACACATTTGACATTCTGGGGCAGATTGCATTATAGTGGGGATTGGGAAATGGTTCCTTTCCCCACTGTAGTGCAATCTTGGAGTTAGAATAATAAAGTAGGGGGGATGTGGGGGGGGGTGCAGGGTGGCTTGCCCCCCTGCTTTACACTTCGTGTTTTTTTTTGTTCGACATTAATGTTTGAAAAACAGCGAATCTGCTTTTCAATTTGCTGTTTTTCGAACATTAAGGGCTGTTGACGTTTTCATTTTCGTGGTTTTGAGTCGCTCATATGAGCACTCGAACCACTATGATTCGAGTTTTTAAAGGTAAACCATTTCAGGTTGTTGTGTGTGCTCTGCTGTAGGCCTACTGTGCAGGATTGGCTGGTTCATGGTACTGTATCATTATCTATGGCTCAACTGGATAACCACTGTCACCTGTTGTGGGGAATAAAAACATTTTAGGTCAGACTGGATATTGTTATGAGGGTTATCCTTAACTAGCATCCTAGCTGTGTTCCTGTACTTACCCAGTAGCAGTCCTTCAGGTATTTCACCTTTCTGGAATGCAGCCCTCAGTTCACTTTCCCTCCACATGGCAGCATCATGGACATTTCCTGGGAGTGTTGCCATGATGTTTATTATGCTGCCATTTGCTGCACACACAGCTTGGCAGTTGATGGATGGCCAGCCCTTTCTGTTAATGCATTGGTCTGTTCTAGTTGTACTGGTGTCTTCATAGGTAAGTGTATGCAATCTATTGGACTGAGTACATGGGGCAAGTTTGCTATGATATAGATCTGGTGCATTTCAGTTTTCTGCTCCATGTGGGTGGATGGAAAGAATATGTAGTCATCCACCTAGCTACACATTGCTTCCAGGAATTTTGCCAGGATATGACTGGCAGCTGTCTGTGATACTCCCACAGCATCTCTCATGTGTCTTTGGAAGACTTCAGTACACCTGTTGCGGACGCAATTCCAGAAGACGTGCTGAAGGCAGGCTGAGAACTTGAGTATTCAGCATATGATAATTAGGGATTCTGCAAATGCCAGTTTGATTCCAAAAACACACCGTGTGCAAACACCGGATCCAAGTAGACCCAGGCTGAGATACACTTTGGTTTCAAGAGGGATGGGGTTTCCTTACAGGGTTTGCACAGACATATGGGGGACACATGTTACAGACAGCTTGCACTATTTGTTTGTCTAGATGATATCTGACTATCGTTTGCTGGACTGACAACTGGTTTAGTTGCAGCCTTGCCCTGACTCTAGCTGCCTGCCTTCTAGGATGCACAACCACAGCCTCATTTATGACTTGGATCACTGCTACCTGTTACAGTATATTATCAGTAGGTTGCATTTTATTTTTTGTTCATTTTGCTACAGATTTCATCGTAGTACATAGAATTCATTTGAATTCCTTGTGGTCTGTAATGTATGTACCAAGGATTTCAAAAACAGAGTTAGCACAGCTGTTTGTCACATTTGTGTTGCATTGTTTGCACACGGTGTGTTTTTGGAATCAAACTGGCATTTGCAGAATCCCTAATTATCCTATGCTGAATACTCAAGTTCTCAGTCTGCCTTCAGCATGTCTTCTGGAATTGCGTCCGCAACAGGTGTACTGAAGTCTTCCTTCTGCATCCTGTGCTGTCCGCACATAGATTACATGAATTTAACGGAATTCAGTCCCTTGTCCATGAAATGTATGAAAGAACACAAAGTTTTTGAGTGCTTAAATAACTTCAAATGCACGTCAGTTTAAAATCATAAGGTATCATAAATGGCATGAAATGTCACTAAGGCACAATGCTCTACTAAATAGATGAAATCAGTATGTATCTAAAATAATGTAACAAAATAAAATAATACAATCTGAAAATCCAGCCACAACACTGATTACCAATGAATTCATAATTTACCTTAACTTGTTTGTTATAAAAACAAAACAGAATTAAAAGCTTTGATGCAATACTCAACTGATCATAATCTTCATGATTCATCTGGAAGCAGACTATATATCTGGATTTCAGTTTTAACATACACTTTAAACTGTCATTTAATTATAGATATTCTGTAGCATTAAAGCTTTCTGACAATGCCATTTCTATTTCTAAAGAAAAATCGATGTTCCCTCCACTCAAATCATCTTATAACTTTCCTAAATCAGAGTCAGTTCTTCTGCATTTTTGGCATACATGTTTATGACAATACATTTCTGCATTCCTTTTTAGTTGCTCTTTCTTATATGTCCTAATATTCTAACTTTCAAGACTTTAGTGGATTTACCTACATAAAAACTAATCTAGGGCAGCCTATACATTGACTCCAATAAATTATATTAACATTTGCTTCTATGCTTACTGACCAACACCTTATTGGTTACTGGATTTGCCACATTAAGGGACTATTTGACAAAAATCTTAGATTTTGCAAAATCCACACACAAAACTGGCTTTATTCTCATTTGTATAGTCCTTAGTAATATGTTTTCTTTTCTCGAAGAGTTTTAAAACTTTTGAACCTTTTTGTATGAAAAATACCTTCTTACCTTCTGTTTACAAGGGTTGCATTACACAAAATCATATTGCAGTTCTTTTCAATAATACACCCAATGTCTTTATTGTCCTTAGAATACAAAAGAATCATCCTGAAAGGATCATCAGTAGTATTCCTATAATCTCCTCACCACTACCAACACCAGTGGTAATGGAAGCATCTTCATATGGGTCTATGTCAAAATGATCGACTTTTCAGGAACTCTAAAAAAATATCAAAGAGACCATATGATCTACCTCATATGTATCAAGGTGTATTTCTCAAGCCTATGAAAACAATTATATAACTTTGTAAGTTCTTTTATTGTCATTGGAGCTTTTCTCCTCGGGCCTCCACTGAAAACAGGCTCTTCTTGGCGCAGTGGAGTTCCCCGGTTATCAAACTGAAATAAATGAAATATATATATATATATAGGTCTACTTCACAACATTGAAATTTCATAACATTGAGAACATAACATCGAAAATTCAAAACACTGAAAACCCAAAACACTGAAAACTCAGAACATTGAAAGTGTGCTTCATAACATTGAAAACTACATTGCACAAGTAAATAATATCACCTCCACCTACAACACCACCTAACTAACAAACACACTTTCTACTATGTTTCTGCAGGGGGGGTGGGGAGCAAGCACCAAATTCAAGCTCACACTACAGTGAAAAAAAAGTAAATTTCCTAACCTCAGTGTAGGGTGATTGTGATACAGTAAGTTAGGAAATTAACTTTTTAACCTGCAAAAATGGAGTAGAAAGTGTATTTGTTAGGTGTTGTTATAGGTGGAGAGGATGTTATTTACATATGCATTGTAGTTTTCAATATTATGAAGCACACTTTCATTGTTCTGAGTTTTCAATGTTTTGGGATTTAGATGGTTTGGTCTCAATGTTATGAAATTCAACGTTATGAAATTTCAGTGTTATGAAGTAGACCCATATATATATATATATATATATATATATATATATATATATATATATATATATATATGTGTGTGTGTGTGTGTGTGTGTGTGTGTGTGTGTGTGTGTGTGTGTGTGTGTGTGTGTGTGTGTGTGTGTGTGTGTGTGTGTGTGTGTGTGTGTGTGTGTCTGTGTCTGTATACATACATATATATATATATATATATATATATATTCATATATTTATATTTATATATATATATATATATATATATATATATATAGATATATCTATATATATATATATATATATAAATATATCTATATATATATATATATATATATATATATATATATATATATATATATATATATATATATATATATATATATATATATATATATATATATATCCACAGCTGCAAAACTGCAGGGAAAAGGAAATACTCGTGACACACTGAATCACTGCTGGTGCACATACGCAAACGTCTAGACACAGAGGTGCAACTTAATAGTATGCATTAGCAAGGGATTAATAATGATGAAAAAGAAGTTATGTACTCACCATAACCTTCCATCTGTGTTGTCCATTTTCATTCTTCCTCAACTGATGGATTTTGATCTGACTTGGCCACTTCTTCCAGATTGTAGAATACTAGCAAATCAAGACTTTCCACTGTGTGATTCCTTAACCCTCTTGTATTAGAGGCAACAAGGGATATATGCAAATAACCCTTTAAGGACATCAGGTGTTTCAGCTACAGTATATGGCAATTCTGAATGTCCATGACTTTTTTCTTTTTAAGTCTATTTATGGACAAATTCAGGCCAATAAAGCCAAACCCCACTAGTTGTGGACATGCATGTTTCGGCCTTCTTATGGCATCAACAACACAGCATAAGTGGAATGTCTGGCTAACCTTTAGAAACACATGGTTGGTGCACACAGCTGATATTCATAACAATTTGGGTGTCTGCAAAATATTCCAACCAATAAACTAAAACAATGTGTAAAACAATCACACAGAAAAAAACAATCTTGGTAGATTTTTAATCTGGTTTTTACTGATTGGTGTTAAAAATGGGATTCAGACATTAGTGGTTTAGAACAAATGAGTTTTAGATTAAGGGCTCAATTCCAAAAGACATGCTCTAAGTATTAGCAACCAATTACACTGACAGCAAATCTTTTGCAATCTGGCTGCCTTTGTAAGCCTGTTTATAAATAGGCCTTACACCCAAGTACGTCACTCACACTGAAACCAAGTCTTTCAGAATGAGGGCAGACTATACTGAAAGCAAATATTTTGTAATCTGGCCCCAAATAAACTACTGTTTTTCTTCTTAGATAAAATGAACTTTAGAACAACTAGGTTCATAGGAGGTTACCAGACTATTGGTCTTGGGGTCTTTATAAGCCTAGCCATGTTATAACCTTGTTCCCTTATTGACTAAGTTGCATGGTCTATATTTGCAGTGAATATCTATGATCAGCACTGACTTCCCTTATCCATGGGGGGTATAGGTGACACCTCCAGGGTAAATTTATGGTCTCCCATCCAGTCGTCTAAGTTATGCTTAAATAGGGTAATTGAGGAGCTCTGTTTATGTGAACTGGAAGTTTGTTACAGAGGACTGGCAATCTCTGGAAGACACATCTGTTTATCCAGCATATCCTGATAATGTTGCAGGCTATATTAAGATCCCTAGAGTGAGTGAATGTTGTCCCATTTAACTTGCAGCTGCACAGTATTTCCATTAGGGCAGGATCCAAGACTGCACTGTAGGCAGGCACAAGTCACCTCTCATCAGCCTACAAAATACAGAGTACAGTGACAGGGCCTTCAGACTATCCATGTTGGTCATGTGTTGAGGGCTCTGAATTTTCTTGGGGAGAAACCTCTGAGGTCTGTCCAGTTGCTGCAGGTGTCTGGTGAGGTAGATACAGAAGGGAGCATTATACTCTATTAGTGGTCTGATGAGGGATGAGTACAGGAGAGTTATAAAATCCTTAGCTCTGGATGCGATGACCATACTTATGAGATGTGCAACATAAAAGGTCTTCCTTACCACTGTGGACACATGGTGATCAAAGTTAAGGTTGCTGTCAACCCATGTTCCCGAATTTCTCACCACAGGGTTTGAGCTATGGGAGGGTGGGTACTGTTAAAGTTGTAATTTGCAGGGACTTCCCATCTATCAAAGGGGATGATAATGCATTTTTTGGGTTTAGTTTAAGTCCGAGGCTTTGGAAATAATCATTTGTCTGTGTAAGACCTTTTTGTAATGTGTAACCATCATTGGAGGACTCAATGACTGCACTTAGTTTGCAGTTATCGTCGAACTTGATAAGCCACAGGCCATCCATTTCAGCATGGACTTCTGAGAACCAGATTCCAAACAGTAAGGAGCTCAGCACAGATATATATATATATTGTAATATATATATATATATATATATATATATATATATATATATATATATATATATATATATATATGGGTCTATATCACATAGTCGAAGTTCTGTAACTTCGATTACCATATGTACGAACACATATGTCCGAAGTTACAGAACTTCGACTATGTGTAAAAAAATAAGGGAAAACAAAATAAAAGGTTGTATGCAGGGGGCAAGCCCCCCTGCACCCCCACACCCACTGCTCTATAAATATACCAACTCCGAGGTCGCATTAAAGTGCAGTAAAGGGAAGAGTCGCCCCACTGCACACCCCCCCTACTTTAATATTCTCCCTCTGAAACTGCACTACAGTGGGGAAAATGGAATTTTCCCTTATCCGCACTGCAGTACGGCTTCGGCAACAGGCATACTTACACGAAAGTGCTTCTTCGGTGAAAAGCACTTTCGTGTAAGTATGCCCGGCCATTTGGGTTTCAGACTTTTGATCATTCGATCAAAAGTCCTAGACCCATATATATATATATATATATATATATATATCTATATATATATATATATATATATATATATATATATATATATATATATATATATATATATATATATATATATATATATATATATATATATCTATATATATATATATATATATAACGATATATATATCATATATTAAATATATTTATATATATATATATATATATATATATATATATATATATATATATATATATATATGGGTTCACTTCAAAATCTCGAAAGCTCAAAATCCTGAATCCCAGAATACTGAACTCAAAATCTCGAAACTCAAAATACTCAAAACTCATAATACCGAATCTCATAATATCGAAAAACATATAGGACACCAACACTGACTATATTGCAGCAGAAATACATACGGAAACAAAGAAAGGGCAAATCATATCAGTCTAATCCAACTATAAGCAGGGGAGCAAGCCCCCCGGCACCCCACACCCCCTGCTACTTATAATATATCTACTCCGAGATTGCAGTTCACAACGCTAAGATGAGTTATGTTGTAGTGTAGTATATTAAAAGGGAACATGCCTAAGGTTACAACAGGCAGCCATGAGGCATGTAATGGTATGTTTGCCATTTTCTTCTGTGAAGTGCAATCTCGGAGTTAATATATTTAAGAAGCAGGAGTTGGGGGGGCACAGTTCCACACATGGGTGGTGCAAGTTGGCTTGCCCCCCTGGTTATAATTGTGGAGAAGTAATATGTTTATGTATGCATTTCTGCTGCAATATAGCCAGTGTTGGCGTCCTGTATATTTTTCGATATTATGAGATTCAGTGTTATAAGTTTTCAGTATTTTGAGTTTCGGGATTTTGAGTTCAGCATTTTGAGATTCGTCATTTATAGCTTTAAAGATAAGTGAACCCATATATATATATATATATATATATATATATATATATATATATATATATATATATATATATATATATATATATATATATATATATATATATATATATATATATATATATGGGTCCACTTTGTAATTTCAAAATACTGAAATCTCGAATTTCAGTATGTCGAAATTACAAAGCTGAAAACCCAAGCACAACTCAACATTCCGAAAACACACAACTGCGAAATTCAAAATGCCGAAACTATGCTACACATACAGTGCACACATAAACAAACACAAAACTCCCCCCACAATCAAATAAATGCATATACACTATAGATAAGCAGGGGGGCAAGCCCTCCTGTACCCCACATGTGGGGGGGTGTGCCCCCTACACCCCCTACTAATTTATTCTAACTCCAAGGTCACTCAAGCAGAAACACAAACGAAACTCACACACACACACATCTTACAGTCCCTCACATACACAAATCACAGTCACAACACACACTTACACACACTAAAGCCCCTAACCAATATATTTACACACACAAACTTACTTAAATTCAATACATCCACACACCGCACCAGTGGAAATTCAACATCTCCGTGCTTTGGGATTTTGAATTTCGCGCTTCTGCCGGTGTGTGTGTGTTTGTGTGTTTTTATACATTAGACATTTTTAGGGATTTGGGAGGTTTATGACTACACGATGGACTCAATAAGCATAGTTTAATTTTTCTTTTTAATTTAGTTAAGATAAGACACCAAAGCAACAGACAGTACACTTGAGCAGAGATATCCAGATTTGGAAGTCATAAGCTAAACATGGTTCTATAAAATTTTAGACCACCCAAGGAAGTCTGAAATATCATGAAATTATAATATATCAATTACTTACAATTTCATCTGGTGCAGAGACATTGCCTCTCATAAGTTCATATGTTCATTGGTGTGTACTAGGCTAATGGCTCTGGAGCCTTTACAAGCCTAACCCATAGAAGTGCCCTGGCAGTGTGCCGGTCGACATTAGTTCCCAATGCCTCTATCAAGTACAGCCACTGGAGTGATCCCTGGGGTGAACTTTCTATTTCCCAACCACTTATCAAGATTTCTTTTGAAGAAGCCAGTGAGGTGCTCTGCTTGACATGTATGGGAAGTCTATTCCAGAGCATGGGCAGTCTTTGGGTTATGAACTTGTCCCTCCACCATGTTCTGTTGATTGTGGTAATTAAGTTGAGGTCTCTGGAGCATGTGGTGTGGAGGGATTGGGATTTCTTTAGATGTAGCATTTCTAACAGAGCTGGGTTAGACATGGCTTTGTAAGTCATGCAGAGATCGCCTCTTAGTAGACGATATGAGACAGAGAATAGCTGGAGTTTTTTTAGTCTGTCCATGTAGGACGTGTTTAAGGCCTAGGGTCCTCTTCGTGAGGTACCTTTGTGGCCTTTCCAGTTGCTGCATGTGTCTTGTGAGGTACATGCCAAATGGGGCATTATACTCGATGATTGGCCTAATGAGGGAAGAGTAGAGGGAGATGATGACCTCTTTCTTTCTGGATGCAAAACCCTTGGTAATGAGATGTGCCACATAGAAGGACTTTTTGACCACAGTGGCAATGTGGTAGTCAAAGGAGAGGTTGCTGTCAACCTGTGTCCTCAGATCTCTTATAACACCTTCAGTGTTCAGTGGGCTCCCATTGATGTGGTAATTAGTGGGAACTGAGTTTTTCTCAAAGGGGATGAAGATGCATATCTTGGCATTAATCTTAAGGCCATGGTCTCAACATTGGTCTCAGTGAGGTCTTTCTGTAGGATGTCTACATCACTTGGGGAAGTTAATTATGGCTCCCAGTTTGCAGTTGTCTGTGAACTTGGTCAGCCAGATTCCCTCTGTGTTGGCCTGGACTTCTGAGAAGCAGATGCCAAACAAGAGATGACCCAGGACTGATCCCTGTGGAACTCCACTGGTGACTGCTCTGCAGTCTGACTTGGAGTCTGCTACTTTCACACTGTGGGTTCTATCTGTGAGCCAGTTTGCAACCCACCTAGTGATATAGAGGTCGGTGCCTAGTTTGGTGAGTTTATTAATAATTCCTGAGTGGGGAATGGTATCAAAGGCCTTGGCCAGATCGAGGTAGGCTGTATGAACTGCCTTGTCCTCATTTACAGCTCTGGCAACTGACTCAAAGAAGTCAACCAGGTTGAGCAGGCATGATCTACCTTTCACAAAACCAAATTGAGTGGGATCTAGAGTTTGGAGAGTCCCTATATCCTTGTTAATTAGGTCTATGATGATTCACTCCATAACCTTACATATCAGACTTGTCAGGCTAATTGGGCGATAATTCCCAGGGTCTAAATGGATGACTGTAGCAATGTGCCATTCCGTAAGGACAAAGCCTGAGGTGACGCTGTGACTGAACAGGGCACACAGATGTGGTGCCAGTTCACTTTGTAGTTCATGTAGAACACATCCAGGGATATCGTCAGGTCCCATAGAAGCAGTATTCATGCCCTTGGACAATGTAGCTTTAACCTGTGCTGCAGTAATGCTGGGTGCCTGGCATTCCTCCGGTATTATGATTGGTCCTTTAGGGGGGAGAGGGGTAAAGTTGGCACTGAATCTGTTGGCCAGTATGTTGGCAATATCTGTTGGCTCAGTATAGGAGGTACCATTGTGCAGTAACTCAGAACAAACCTGGGTATTGCCATGGAGATTCTTGATATAACTATAGAAGGCTTTGTGGTCGTTTTTAGTGTCTGCCACATTTCTGCCTTCATAGCTAGCTTTAGAGGTTTTGATGAGGGATCTCAACTTTTTGTTGAGGCAAATAAGGGAGTTTTTCCAGTCTTGGGACTTCACCTTTTTCTGTAACAGTTTCTCCCTTATACTGTAGAGTTTATTAATGGTAGGGGACCACCAGATTGGCTTCTTTTTTTGGAGGAGAGAGCATCTTGGTTCTGTTGGGTATGGCTAGTTCCATGCATTTATGTACGTGTTCGTACAGTACACTGGTGTATGATTTGGCAGTCATGCATCTTTTTTCCATTGACATGGGTGCCATGAAGTTAGCCAACTCTGTTTTTAGGAGCCCAAAGTCAGCTTTGGAGAAGTTTTTCATGGTGGTTACCTTTGCGGGGGATGTGGGTTAGATGTGGATTTCCATGGTGATTAGTTTGTGGTCGAATCTAACCAGGGAGGAATTGACTATTGGTGTAGAGCAGTGGTTGCCCATGTTAGTAATTACCAGGTCAAGGATGTTGCTTCCTCTAGTGGGGGGTAAGAATGAACTGGTCCAAGGCATTGGAATTGATGAATTCCAGGAAGTGCGGGGCCAGTGTATTGGTGCATGAATATTTTTCCCAGTTGAAGGAGTGGTAGTTGAAGTCACCTAGTATGAGAGTGTTGGGCTGGACCCTAATAGTTTCCAGTGTGCTAAGGAATGTGGAGTGATAGTCTTGGGACATGGTTGGGGACCTATAGCAGGCTATGACCTGAATTGCCATCTTACCCAATGTTAGTTGTACCTGAAGTATCTCAGATGCATTATGATGGTCTACTAGTCTGGAGGAGTGGATATTCTTTATGAATATGGAGACACCACCACCTTTGGAGCTTTGGTCCATGATCTGGGGCAGAAAGATGTGGAATGAGTTATAGCCTGGTAGCACAGGGGTACTTTCTGCTGCTTTAAACCAGGTCTCAGTTACAGCATAAATGTCAATGTTCTCCATTTTGAGGAGTGCTTTGAGCAAGTGCATCTTGAGATTTAGACTTCTAGTGTTGAGCAGCATGACCCTCAGATTGCATTTATTTATAGCTGTTATGGTGGTAATTTGGTCTTTGCAACATCACCTAAAAAGGCACTATAGGGGTGGCAAGAGCCTTAGCCAGTATCTGGAAACCCAGGGGTGACAGATGCAGGCCATCTCTAGCAAAGCATTGAGGTCTTTCACTCATGTTACCCCAAGCAGACAGATACTGGATCCCCTTAGAATGACACCAGAAACTTAAGCAATTTTTAAAGTCAGTCATTTCTGCTTGCACTGCGGTATCATTCTGGGTGATGGTAGGACGCTGCTCAGAACTAGGGTCATGCCTACTTGGCCCACATAATCCAAGATCTCCTCCATGTCTTTTTTAATGTAGTCCAGGGAGGTGCAACTCAGATCATTCACACCCACATGGACAGTGACAGAGTCATACTTGTACTTGTTGTGGAGTGACCTGAGTGCATGTGTTATATGTCGAATTTTGGCACCTGATAGAGAGTTGACTGTTACCTTCTCCTTATTCAACCTAGTGAGCGGGACATCAGTGTGGATCACTATCGAGTTACCTATGATTAGTGTATTGGGCAAGCTGTTTTGCCTTAGTGACTTAGGTTGAGGAGCACACTGTGTAGGTGAGCTATGTGTCTTGTGGTTTGTGCTGTGTTGTGGTGGTGGAGTGTGTTTCTGCCTTGGAGGTCTCTGCTGTTTGGGTAGATTTCTATTGAGAGCCTCCATGAAGGTGGGAGTGTGTGTCTCTTAGAAAAAAAGGCAACATGACTATGGTGGTCATTACCAGGATCCAGCCAGAAATTTCCTCAATGGAATTGAACAAGGCACATTATGTGATACCTCTATCACTATCATATATTGTTTTCTCATCCATAGTGATATATCTTTCAGTTCCTCCTTCTATTTCACAGAAACCAGATGGCAACATTAGAATCGAAAGATCCTTCATGACATGTCCCTAATTTTTTGACTTCATAATAGATTTTTCAAGTTCAAAGTAGCAAAGAAGTTCAGCAGCATCATCAAACATATTCAACAAACACCTGTTTGTTGCTGCAGTAACAAGATTAAGTTGTGTACATTGTCCATATCTGAAAAATGTTTCATGTAAACTCAGGCCAGTTAACAGCTTATAAATGATGTGAATTATTATATTCCAACATGATGAAGTTAATTTTCAGTGTAAATAAACAATATGTTTCAGGAGCAGACAAAGACTTTTCTGGAAGTAACACTGGATTTCTCATGAGCAATGAGTGCAGAACATAGGAGTTGTTGCAATATAGGCTAAAAAAATGATCAGGTTTGTGAATTTATCAGGCAGAGGAGGCTTATTATTACTTGCAGTAGTAATAATTTTAGTATTAAAAATGTGTTGCTGAAATTTTGGCCTTTGCTTTCTGATTGGCACCTTTTTATATTAGGGTTACCCAGTAATGTTCATTTACTTATAGGAAGGGGCAGAATTTGGGACAAAAATCATTTTATGTTAAAAATCCTTTTGGTTCAAAGGTGACACAAAACATACTTAAGTACCAAGCTGAAAGAGTATTTTCATTGTTGCTCATGCACTTTCAGTCAAATCGTGGATTAAACTAAGACATTTTCATCCAGAAATACACAAAAGATCTTTAATACTAAACAGTTGATTACGTGTACTTCTGAATGTATTATTTATTTAGTTACCTGCCCATTTGGTGTAATTTATGAAGGTGAAACAATATGCCAATTTAAACAAAATATTTCAATGCATATTAGTGGGCATATGCTGCAACTGGATGAGGAGTGCATTATTCATACAAAAACTCTCTTCTGTGGG
This sequence comes from Protopterus annectens, assembly GCF_019279795.1. NCBI lineage: Eukaryota > Metazoa > Chordata > Ceratodontiformes > Protopteridae > Protopterus > Protopterus annectens. Next base: position 1,086,338,909 of record NC_056744.1, on the reverse strand, counting down.
AGCTTTTTGAATTTTATTGCAAAAGATGGGGTTACAACTAGAGCAAAAACTTATAGAAAAACATTTTCATCTTTCAAACAAAAAGGGTCTATGTAAACAACCAATTTGGGGGGCTATGCTTCATTCAGGGTTAAATGACATCAATTAAACCATGTGAAATTTAGGAATAATCTAAAATTGGTTGTACAGTAGAGTACAGACCTGACTTATGTATATTAATCTAATACAATATTAATATATTAAGTATGTATTATAGATGTATATATTCATAGATTGTTACTAATCTAAAGACCTGGGGGGCCTTTCTAAGCCTAGCCAAGTTTTCCCAAAAGAATAATGATGTTCTCTATCTTAACAGGACATCGAGTGGCAGAAATTTATGAGCTACCTCTGTCCATAAGGGACATGAGTGCCAGGCCCGGTGTAAATTTCCTATTCCCCTTCCACTGGTCTAGGTTGCTTTTAAACTGGGTAAGAGACAAACTCAGCTTTGCATGGATGAGACGCCTGTTCCATTAGAGGGAAAGTCTTTAGGGCACATATCTGTCTGTCCAGCATGTTCTGTTTATCACAGGCAAAATTCAGGTCCCTAAACCTTGTGTTTCTGGTATTCTTTGACTTATAAATATGTAGGAGATTGATAAGTGTGGGGTATGCAGATGCCTTGTAAGCCAGGCATAGATCACCCCTCAGCAAACTATAGGAGACTGAGTGCAAGGAAAGGGCCTTTAAGGCGCTCTGCATAAGCCAAGTTTGTTAAACCCTGTATTATTTTTGTAAGGAACCTCTGAAGACGCTCTAGTTGCTACATATGCCTTGTCAAGTACATACCAAAGACAGCATTGTATTCAATAACTGGTCTTATAAGAGTGGAGTACAGTGGGATAATGACCTGTTTGGACCTAGATGCCATGCCCTTACTTATAAGCTGCACTACATAAAAGGATTTCCTTACCACTATGGCCACACAGTGGTCGAAGATAAGGCTGCTGTCTATGTACGTATCAGATCCCTGACCATTGGGTTGACTCTTGGGAGTGTGTTATCAACATGGTAATTAGACAGGATGGTTGACTTCCCAAAGGGTACAATTTTGCATTTCTTAGCACTAAGTTTAAGACCATGGCATTGGCACCATTTGTTAGTGAGTTTTAGACCTTCTTCACTATCATTCATTCATATGATTCATATTATTCATAATTACATTATCAGCTAGATTATATTATTATTATTTACTACTGGACAACAAAGGTAGCAGTTTTTGAGATTTAATATTTCATGTCATTTTTAAGATTGGTCAGCAAACGGTGATAATTTATTATATTTATGAGAGCATTGTATGTTTAGAAGTTCTTTGTTAAAACATATTGGATTTTCAGAGAAAACGTTTTATTTCAAATTAAAACATTTGAAATGTTTAGGGCCATTAATGAGGGAACTCTTAAAAAACTTTACTTAATGATGAAATTGCAAAAAAATACATTGAAATTTTTGTGATACTACACAAAGTTCCTGTTCCTTCTCCTCATTTATTGGTAAATTGTATGCAGTGAAGCAGGGGTGTACCCAGAAATCTACATTTTGTGCCCAAACTTAATGTTGTTGCCCCCACCACTCTCTTATCATTTTAAAAATGTACTCATCCATCAAAATGTTACCTCCAGTACATAAAGGAAGGCAAGACATATATTTAACTATCATTTACTCCCATAAAAAGCTGTTTTTAGTGATGCGTTCCTTTCGTACAGGCATTCTTTGTATACCTCTATACTCTAAATATTTGTTTGCAGAGTTATAAACATTCTGTGCTTTTAGGGTGTTGAAGTTTCTAAGAGATGCCCAGAAAAATTGTACTCATTTGAGTACACTGAATATGCCTAGCTACACCCTTGCACTGAAGAAGCTCTCACAAGAGGGAAACCTGGTTTGCATTTTGGTTGTAGTCTAATAAATAAAAGACATGTACATGGAGTCTGTTTAAGGTGCTGCTCCTCTTTTTTGTTTTATCTACAGTATCTATAGACAGATAAATAGATATAGCTGTATACACACACACACACACACACACACACACACACACACACACACACACACACACACACACACACAGATAGATAGATAGATAGATAGATAGATAGATAGATAGATAGATAGATAGATAGATAGATAGATAGATAGATAGAAGATTGAAAATTCAAAAGACTGAAAATCAAAATAGCTTAAATTCAAAATATCAAAAACATTTTTGATGCACAGGGAAAGCCCCCCCCCCTGCAACCATGTGGGGGGAGCACCCCTGCTAATTATATATACCAGCTCTAAGATTGCACAACAATTGAGACGGGATAAATTCCATTTTCGATATTTTGAGTTTTAGATATTTTGAATGTCTGTCTTTTGAACTTTTGCTCTTCTAAAGGGGACCCATACACACACACACACACACACACATATATATATATATATATATATATATATATATATATATATATATATATATATATATATAGATATAGATAGATAGATAGATAGATAGATATAGATATAGATATAGATATAGATAGATATATATGTATATAAATATAATGAGTTATGTGTGTTTGATCAAATATTGCTTTTGTTTACAGTTAAGAGTGCAGGTTGTTTGTTTGAATGTCCAGATTATTGAACTTCATATGTTTGCTTTGCCAAAATAGGTAAGTGGAATGTATACTAAGTGTTTGTGTGTGTGTGTGTGTGTGTGTGTGTGTGTGTGTGTGGGTTAGGGTTAAAGTAGGGGTTAGGTAAGGGGACAGATTAAATCGGGTCTATATCAGAATAGTGACGAGGCATTTAATCGAACACTTCTTTGCCGACACATACACAGCGAACGCACTGAAGCACAAATGCTCAAAACACCGCTTTCTTTACCTGGGAAAGAAATCAGTCGCACAAACACACAAACACACACACTTTCAAACATAACAATGTGGAAGGGGCTTTGCCCCCCACACACCCCCAATGTGGGGGCTGTGCCCACCACACCCCCTAACTAAATATACCAACTCCTAGATCGCACTACAGTGGGAAAAGGGGCAAACACACGGGGAGGGCCAAGCGATTTATTTCCCAGGGAAAGAAATCGCTGTTTTGAGCGTTCGCATTTTAGTGCATTTGCTCTTTATGTGTCGACGAAGAGGCGTTCGATTAAACGCCTCTTTGCTATTCTGATATAGACTCATTAAATGTGTGTGTGTGTGTGTGATTTTGAGTGTTTAGGGTTACGGTTAGGGTTAACTTCAGAGACAGATTTAGTATATCTGTGTGTTCGTGTGTGTGTGTGTGTGTGTGTGTGTGTGTGTGTGTGTGTGTGTGTGTGTGTGTGTGTGTGTGCGTGTGTGTATGTCTGCATGTGGTGAGTGTCTCAGCTGTTTTGTGTAGTGGTAGTTTTATAGGAAGGGTTTTTTTTTTTAAATTAAGATGCAGGTTGCAGTTGGGGGCTAGGACAGGGTTAGGGTTAGGGTTAGCACATATTACTAAGGTGGAGCAGGGGGTGAAGCTCCCCAGCCCATCTAGCAATGCATGTTAACCCTAACTCTAACCCTGCACCTGCACCCCAACTCTAGCCTGCATCTTAACTTGAAAGAGCCCTTCCAATAACAATATCATTATTCAGAAAAATTTGAGATGAATGTGATTTGGGTTATGGGTATTGCATCAGAAAAGGAAATTTGTTTCCTTTATGAATATGTGTATATGTGTATATGTTTGGGCTATAAAAACAGATATCTCTGAGACACTATTTACACATACAAAAACATAAAAACAACAACAACAATGTAAATACTTCACTGGTAAACAATTTAATCTTTTATTTATTGAGTTTATGGTAAGAGATTGCAATGCGCAACATTGAATCACTATATATCAAAGCTGACATAGCAAAAAACATCAAATAACACCACAAAAACAGTCACCAGCCCACACAGGTTGCTGAGTTTCAAATAAGTCTAAAAGCAAACAATGATAAAAACACAAAAAACTCAGGTACGACCAAGGTTTCCAGTTTCAGCTGAAGTTTTAATGTTAAAACTTAAGCGTTTTCGCAGGAAGACCTGCTTCTTCGGATGCTAATAAATACAACTAAAATGTGCTTCTATTTGTAGTCACATGATACAAATTAAGTGGTAACAATTAACATCAAAGGATGTAACTTGAACTCACTGGCCTACTGAGTGAAGTAAATGCACACAAACATACACTGCTGTTTGTAAAAAGCACTTATGAAAAATGTACACCCCCTACTAATATATAGTTACTCTGAGGTCACACTACACTCCAAAACACAGACAACCCACCACTATACGTTCCACACATCCCCTGCACAAACACACATCACATACATACAAACAGCACCACTCCCAAAACTAACGCACTCACACTCTTACCTACCTACCCTAGAGCATCTTAACTAACTTATGGTTTCTAAGGAAACATTTAATATTAATGGTTTTGTTTAATTCAGGTAGCTTGTCAGCACTTAATCTTATCTGCCCCTCAGTTTCTTTTCTTTCAATAACATTTTTATAATTACCCCCCTCAAATCCATAGGAACATGCTCTATAATTGCAAATGTAAAGTTTTTATATTTATTACAATTAGTTGTATGTCTAAAAAGAGCATTATTACTGTTCTTTGTTTTAATATCATAAACAGTATGACAAGCTACCTGGATTAAATGAAACCATTAATATTAGATGTTTCCATAGTGACTGTAGGTTAGCTATTAAATCTTAAATGTTTAAAGGTTAACATAGTGTTTTAATAAATTTTGTTAATTGATGTTTTAATTTGATTGGAGAAATGTTAATTAGAATTAATATTTAAGTGAGGTTTTTAAGAGTGATCAGTATTTCTGAAGAAGTTATTTATCTGAAGTGTGGAATAAAAAGTTTTATAGTATGCTAAAGTGTTTCAGCTACTCATTTCTTCAGATACAACTACAGTAGTTTTTTTTAACAATACTGCATTGCAAATGTAAAAATATTAATGAGACATAACGAGTCCTTAATTTCTACTCTCAGACATGAAATACAAACATTGGATAGTAAGATAAAACTGTCTTTCAATGTTTTTAAGAATCAATATGAATTTTCTATAAAACTGACAATGATATAAAAGTTCTTCTCTCTAGAAAAATTAAGAAAATTAAGAGATATATATATATAAGTGTATAATAATGGTACAGCCTATTCTGTACCCACTTATAACCTAACAACTTGGTTCAGCCCCATGGTGCGATGTCATCATTTTCGGTTAATGAAGTTTTTTTAGGATTGGTTAGACGAGTTTCCACCTTTAAGAAGGTCCAGTTGGTTAGCAGCGAAGAATGGAGAGCAAAGAATTACAGACCCCCATTCATAAATTCCACTTCTCAAGAAGGATATTATCCAAAAGTCGAAGGAACAGGAGCTCCCAAGTGGAATTACAAGGTAAGGGGAGAGGACACAGAAGGGACTAAAGAATGTGCTGAATATTATGACTGATACTTTACAAAATGGATATATTTTGAATTTGACTGAAGAACACTTTTCTGAAACATAAGTAAGTATTTTATCTTGAGAATTTAATTTTATTCCTGCCAGGAGGGCTAACTTGACAACATTCTTAAGGATTTTAAACTTTATGTCTGTAAATTAAATTAAGCATTTTTATTGGATACTGTTAAATTAAGCCAGAACATTTTATATAAACCGTCTGTTTACAGTCCCCCACTTGTCCCTACCTTGTTGGTTTTCTCTGATATTTGTGAGGAGCAAATTATTGCTGGCTTAAAAAAACAACAGTAAAAAAAATGTGATATTACTAAAGAAGAGAACAAAGCCTTACATTAATTGGCTAACAGAAAAGATTTGCATTTTATCAAAACCAACAAGGGAGGGGGCATGGTTATTATGTATAATAAAGATTACAATAATGCCATAGAGGAAATGTTAGCTAATGAAGTCGACTATAAAAAGTGTCTTTGTATTATATTCATAAACAATGCAATCATATTTATGATGTTATTCTTGAGCTTTTGGAACAAGGTTATAGTGATCTACAATTATATGAGTTTTTAGTTGTCAGGGAACCTGAAATAGTAGTTTTGTTTGGTGTCACTAAGACACATAAAAATAAGGTCAACCCACCTTTTAGACCTATATTATAAGCTACAGAGTCAATAACTGAACCTTTATCTATTTATATAGCTACTTTAATTAATCCACTAGTGCAGACATTAAGATTTGCCCCGGGATTCATGAAGCTCGGCGCAAGGACGGTTTTAGCCTTGCGCCGAGCATCCTCCTTACAGATGGTGCAGCAGCGCCATATAAATATTTATGAGGGTGCACTGCCGCACCCTCGACATGCACAGGAAATGTGTGTGAGTGCAGGGGGGCGTATTTAAGTGCTCTACAGAGGCGTAAACATGCCCCCACAGTTGCACAACCTACTATGTTTACTATTAGAGCCCGCCTCTAATAGTAAGCAATTAAATCAGTGTCCATGGATACTGAAATGTGTGCTAAGCATACAAGAGTGTCCACGAACACTGAAATAAAATCAAAGTAGTAAACACACAAGCATGTAGTGAAATGTTGAGCCCCGTCCCTAGAACTATCACAATTAGATTTCCCCGTGTCTCTATTTTACATTTGTATTGCTTCATTATTGAAAGTGCAAGTGAAGCACAGCATGTTTGCGTGTCGCCGTCCCATGCTTAGCGTAGCTTACACATCAAAATCATCCAAATAGAAAAGAACATGTGGCATCAACGTTAATGTCAATAGTGTAGTAGTTAGAGCATCCACCTAACGAACAGGCATTCATGGTTTGAGTCCCACTATAACACATATCATTTTCCATGTGGAATGTGTATATGAAGATATTTATACATCGTTTTGCTGTATAACTTACATAATAACATGTAAATGTGAACTGGAGTATCGCATGAAATATTTAACTAATGTCATTCAATCAAAGTGGCACTGTCATAATGAATAAGGCACTAGTAAGCAGGTGTAAGCACAAATAAGCAGTAGTAAACATATATAAGTACCAGTAAGCAAGTCTGAGTGCGTTTGCGTGGGTGTAAGCAGTGCCCAGCATAGGAAATGTATATAATTATGTAGCTGTATGTGCATGTGTATGTACAGGTATATAATATATATATATATATATATATATATATATATATATATATATATATATATATATATATATATATATATATATATATATATATATATATATATATATATCTATGAAGAATGAACGTTGTGACAATAAAGCATACAAAAAGAATGAGAAGGGAATCATCATCAACTCCAGTATTATTTAGTGCTGTCAGCTTATGTCATATCAAGCTGGGCAGGGGTGAGCAAAGCACTGCTACTCACACCACAGGCAGGATACTACCAGTGGGAGTAACATTGCCGATCTGCTAAGTCTACTTTACAAACAATCACAGGGTAGTCCCTGGTGGGACTACCCAAAAACTGCTAGGATGGTTAGACCTCCGACCATTGCACAAGCAAGGGCAGGTATGTCCAAGGACTAAATGGTGGGAGAGCCTGATGATACATGGGTTGGGACAACATACGTGTAGAGTCCCTAATGCTGGGGAGAGGGCAATGTGTGGAGGTGTGTCATGGCTGTGATAGCAACCGGAGAATGGATGGTTTGCATGAATGTCGAACTCGGGTGGGATGGAGGAACCATGGGTATGAAATTATGGATCCAGGCATGTCAGGGTTGGATGGCCTGGTTCTAATTGGACTGCCTCGTGGAGGTCAGTGAGTTTGTTATAAGTATATATGCATACACACATGCATACATCTATATGTAGAAGTACATTCCCTGTAACACATTCATTCCTTTTGCAGACATAAATAACATGAAAGTGCCCCTACAAACCTCGACAGTAGATAGAATAATAGGTTGTGCATAAGAGGGAAGGGACAAATCTGCAAAAATGCAGAAGTGTGTACATTGCCGAAGTCACTGCTGTTCTCAAAAAATCAAATGTGAGGACCTGCTATGGCAACGCCAATCACTAAACCGGTCCTATTTGTAATATACCTTTGCCGAACTCATACATTATTAGCTCTCATGTGTAACGTGTGCATTACCACATATTCATAGTTATTAATTTATTGTAGTGTCTTGTTAACGGGAGTAAGGATGTAATGAAGTATAGAGTCTAATCTTGAGATAAAGACATGTGTGTCCCAGGTGGGGCAACCCAAAAATTGTGAATAGTGTCCTATTGGTCACTCATTTCACCAACGTGTGTGGACTAACTTTTAGGATGTCTGAGGATACGTAGAGTTAACCCATGGGATACCAGCGGTTTATGCCTGTTGAAAGTGCTTAGTTATTTGATTCTGTGTTTTATTAAAATAGTGAAGACCTACGTGTATTCCTTGGTGGCTGTTGTATTATTGTTTTCTTATTTTAACAATTAAAAGTGAACTGAAGCAAAGTGTCATTGTCATAATGAATAAGGCACTAGTAAGCAGGTTTAAGCATATATAAGCACCAGTAAGCGTGTTTAAGTGCATTTGTGCGGGGGTATGTATTGCCTTACAGACATATACATATATATATATATATATATATATATATATATATATATATATATACACATACATACATACATATGGTTGCGGATATATATATATATATATATATATATATATATATATATATATATATATATATATATATATATATATATATATATATATATATATATATATATATATATATATATATATATATATATCAACAACAACTACTTCCGCTTCAACGGTCAAACCTACCGACAAACCACAGGAATTGCAATGGGAGCAGCCATGGCCCCAAGCCTAGCTAACACGGCATTAAGAAAATAGGAAGAAGACCACGTATACAACTCGGAGTTCTACAAGGACATGGGGTGCTACTTCCGTTTCATTGACGACATCTTTTTAGTTTGGAATGGAACCCCCCAGAAACTACAGGACTTCCTAGACCACATCAACAGCAGCACCAGCTTCCTCAGGTTCACCACCAAAACCAGCCCAATACAAGTCGAATTCCTGGACCTGCTTCTTTCCAAGAACACCAGCAGCAATGACTTCAACCACAACTTATACAGGAAACCTACAAGAGTAAACTTTTTACTCCACAGCAGGAGCATGCACCCGTACAAGCTCAAAAGAAATATGATAAAATCACAGGGACTCAGAATCTCCAGAATCACCAAAGACCTTAACGACTTTCTCCACAACATTAAAGACCTGGAAAATGATTTCCTGGCCAGAGGCTACATGGACAGGACTCTGCACCAGATTTTAGACCCCATCACGAACAACAGAAAGGAAAAATCATTCATACTTCAACAGAGCCTAGGGACTAAAAACAGGCATGAAAACAAATATAGGCTCAACTTTATTTTACATTTCTCCACGGACTATAAAGACATACAAAAGATCATCCATGAAAACTGGACCATCATCACTTCAAACAGATCTTTTGGACACATCTTCCCTGAAGCACCAGGGTTCACGATGAAAAGAGGACCCAACCTAAAAGACCACCTTGAGAGTCCCCCACCAAGACAACTCGACAGATATGGCACCTATCTGTGTAACGACTGCTTCTACTGTAAATACATGGTAGGCACGGACCACTTCTACTGCCCCAACAACAAAAAACAATAACCACAAGAGCATTCAGAGGCTGCAACACAGAAGGTGTTGTCTACAGAGCAAACTGCTGCAAATGTCAAGCCTTCTACGTAGGCAAGACCATCAATGCCCTTAAATCCAGGATTGCCAAACACCTATATGACATCAGGCACAAGATATTGACAAATAAACTGGCAACACACGCAACAAAAAAAAAGGACACGAAAGATTTAAGTTCCTGATACTCGAACAGCTGGAGAAGATCGCTTTCAATGGGGACTTCAATTCAAGACTAGAGAAAAAAGAACTTATCTGGCAGATTCAACTTGAAGCAAGACACCCTCCGGGTCTCAACTACATGGAGACCATCACCCCAGTCCTGAACCTCAGGGCACTTAACCATGCTAACTACAACTAATCGGCTCCTAGTAAGATATGCTATCTATTTCGCTCACTGTTTTCTCACAGGTATAAGGCATAATGTATTCATTTTTTGAACAATAATTGTTTATAAGCAGAACTAAAATTGCAGTAAGTTAATGTATCAGCCCTCACAAAAGTTACAATTGTTAGCTCAACTTTTACTTATTTTTAATTTAAAAGGTAAAATTTCAGTTTCAAACTACATTTAACTTTTTACTACCTAATGTACGCTCTCCCTGATGAAGGAGCGGCAGACAGGCTACCTTCCTATCTGCCCCAAAAGCGCCGGACATCTCAGAATCTTTCTCAGAACCAAGCTTGCTTCCAGTGTTTTACAGATGGTAATGGCAAGTCTAAATTTAGAACTATAGTCAGTAACCCCAGAATATTGCCCAAGATCTCTGTTTTACGGTTTAATTTTAATTTTAAATTTAATTTTAATTTTAATTTTTATTATTTTTTATTTTTTGGTTACATTTAAGTTTTAGTACAGTTTTTTCAAGCATAGGTAGAATCGTGACAAAGCAAAAGGCTCCAACGCATTGCTAGAGGTTAGGAATGGCACATATGAACAAGAAGCTGGATAATAAAAAGGAACTAAATAAGAGGAATGAGATGCTTCCAACCAGGTCCGTCTTCCCCTTGTAGGCCTACCAGGGCCACACTCCCAACTTGTCACTTCTCATTGGACATCTCTCAACTATGCTCCCTCCACAGTAGCATAAAAGCAGCACAGCAACAGCTCTCAGGTCATTCTGACCAGCGCTTGGGGAGCGCACAAATAGTCCTTTTTAGGACTCACACATAGCAAAAGAACCGAGGATCTGTTCAAGTAGAAGGACAATGGAGATCGACTCCACTGTGGAACACCAAAGGACACAACAGCAGCTCTTCCCAGAGCCCATTGTGTCCGTACACCAAACAGCTCTTCTCAGAGCTCACAGTACACCAAACATCTCCTCTCAGAGCTCACAGTGATCTGTATAAGCTCTGGTAAGAGCAACCGGAGACACATTGAAGAATAAAACAAAAAGGTTCTTATTAGAGCTACCACCAACACCCGAACGGGCATTCAAAACACAAATTGTCCCTTCTCAGAGCTCTCAGAAATCTGTATCAGCTCCGGTAAAACCAGCCGGAAGAACAGACACAGCTTCAGTGAACCAAACAAAACAGTTCTTTTTAGAACTATGGCATCTGCCTGAAAGGGCAATCAAAACACAAAACAGCTCTTCTCAGAGCTCATAGAGATCTGTAACAGCTCTATATAGTGCTCCAGCTGCCCACAGGGCTAAAACAGCTCTTTTTAGAGCTAGCTCCACCACTGACTACACGTGGAAATCGGTTCACCGTTTAGGATCAAGAGTGAAAAGCATTGTGTGTATATATAGATATATATATATATATATATATATATATATATATATATATATATATATATATATATATATATATATATGTGTGTGTGTGTGTGTGTGTGTGTGTGTGTGTTTGTGTTTGTGTGTGTGTGTGGTGTGTGTGTCTGTGTGTGTTCGTACATATACACAGATATACAGCTATGATAGGAAACAGCACACAAGAATGACATATGTTCACAGGCTATGCCAATGAAAGTGAGGGGCCCAAGCAAGAAACATGTAACACGTAGCAAGACCCCCCCCAAGCCGGACAGAGGAAACATACACACAAACCCACAAACAGTGTAAATAGTCCACTGCTCCCCAGACCACAGGCAGGATACAACTGGGGGGGGGACAGAGTGCACCCGCGAAATCTAATCTTGGAACAGACAGGGGCGCCCAAAAATTGACATATAACCAAAGGAAGCTGATAGGAAGCTGATACGATGACCATTCTGGCTCGGGTGTGTACATACCCAGAATACAAGGATGGGAAAGCCTGATGACCCATGGGTCCAGACAACGTACGACATGGGTCCCGTGAAGTGGAGAGTGGGCAGCGTGTAGTGGTGTGTTCAGATCCGACCTGCACCCAGATTAAGGATGGGTGCAGTAGAGGAGGTGCAGGTGGGGGAACTATGGGTAGCTAGTTATGGGTTAAGGTGTGCAGGTGTTGACTGATGTGGGCCTAAACGGACTGCCCCAGGGATGTGAGCAAAAGTGTTCATTGGGCAGAGTCATTGCCCAATGAGCAGCCAAATCCACTACGTGTCCCACTGCAGCAAAGTCGAATCTACATGGCAGAGAATGGAATAACCAGATGTAGATGTATATATGTAGTGGAATGTGTGTGCATATCTACCCAAAGTGACATGGAGATATACCTCTCCCTCTCCCATGTACAAATGTATACATACAGAGACCGAATACATATACATACCCACATATAGATATATAAATATGCAGACAGCCATACACCCATATGTTGTCAGATATACATAGACAGCAATATATAAATATATACGTGTGCATTCATATAAAGATATATCTGTATATAGTAATGTAGATATATATATATATATGTGTGTGTGTGTGTGTGTGTGTGTGTGTGTGTGTGTGTGTGTGTGTGTGTGTGTGTGTGTGTGTGTAAATATACACATGTAAATAGCTAGGCTATGATACAGCAGTTACGAATTACATATGTTCACAGGCCGTGCAAATGGAGGTGAGGGGTCCAATCAACAAACGTGTAACATGTAGCATCAACCACCCCCACCTAGACAGGTGAAACATACAAACACACGATACAAGTAAACACACCACTGTTTCCCAGACCACAAGCAGGATACTGCCAGGTCTAATCTTGAAACAAAGACATCAATGTTCCTTGTGGGACACCCCAAAAATTACTGATCATCGGAGTCAGTCCCTGTAGTGATTCATCAAACTAGGCTATAGACATATACGGACCAGTAGGTAGTGCAAGCCTGATAACCCATGGTCGACACAATGTACGACATGGGTCCTGACATGTGGAGAGTGAGCAGTGTGTAGTGGTGTGGTTAGACCACACCCGCACCCCCAGTAAGGATGAGTGCTATAGAGGAGGGGCAGGTGGGGGAACTATGGATATGCAATTATGGGCCTAGACGTGCAGGTGTTGGCTGGCACAGTTGTATTAGGACCGCCCCGGGGATGCAAGTAATATTCCGAAATGGGCAGAGCTTACGCCCATACCTCACAACCCCTAACAGCAAAACCACTAGACAGAACATAAACCGTTGGGGGAACAAATAGGGACAGAAATCACATATTCCACTTACAACCTTAGAAAGCTGATAGAATAATAGGTATGCATCAGCATGACTCGGCTGAAGGATGTGGGGTCCTAAACCCAATTACTTGTCTGTATTTAATGGTATCATTTCCCAGGTATTTGTCAGACAGGTGTAGATTGTAAGTGGAACACACCAATAGTATGAAGCAAAATCTGGACAGGCCACGGATTCTGTACAGTCGACCGGCATGCTTACGCCTAATGGGCAGTCATTCCCGATATGAGTCCCACCGCAGCACAGTCCAGTTTAAATGGCTAAGTACGATATGACCATATGTGTCATTGCATAACCCACTACACATCATCTACGAACACATGGTCGCAACACCCCACTGTAGGCATGTAAGCCGAAGTAATAGGCATCACAAGGTATTATTGTAGTCCTCACCCCCAATCAGGGGTGTGAGTGTCAGATGCAAACAGCAAATGCAGTGCATTTACAAGTGCGGGAGCAAGTGGGTGTAAGCCTGTTTGGCCGCCAGTATGCGGGTATCACACTGGTGAAGCAATGCAGAGGCTGAGTATAAGAAACTGTAACCGGAGGTTAGCATTGCTTAGCTCCATGCAAACTCATGCACACCCACTCACAACTGCTTTAAAGTGCCTTAATCACTCTGTACCCAACAGCTCATGTTCTGGCCAGCAACAAAATGAACAGCCTCTGCAAGCCTAGAACTCAAGACCCTGTACATCACACTAGTTAACCACTACACCATGACAGCAATGCATATAAAGGAGGTATCAGCAAACTAATCCTCACCACAGGGAAATCAAATCAAACATGTGATCTGAATCTATGTACAGTGTAATGTTCTATAACCTGCCACAGACAATATATATGTGAATTGGAGTACTGCAGTAAACATAGAGTTGAGGTGTCACTGAAATAAAGTTATGAAGTCCCCAGGACCCCATACAGTGTATGTATACATGAATGATGGATACCATACACATATATAACCTGTAATGAATAAGACATAGATTAGCCTTTTCGAAACTGGCCAATTATGGAAAAGTGCGGGAATCCGGCCCCACTTAAACCAAAGAGGCAGGAATACGGCTCATAACTGGTTGCAGCATCCCCCTGCAGGCAGAATGGCTGGAGTGGGAGAAGGGACTCACTTTAGAGTGCAGCGCTGGGGCATCCAGGAGTCCAAATTCATGGTATAGCTCCTGGTAAAGCAGCATGACAGGAGACTACTGCAGGGCCAGTACCAGGGCTCGCAGTACAAAACGGAGGCCTGGGACAGTCTTGCCCATGACCTCGCTAGTGCCACAGGTATCCCATGGACTGGTGAGCAGGTCAGGCGCCACCATGCAGATCTGAAGCAGCAGAGAGGGATGTCCTGGAACAGTGGATCCAGGAAGCAAGGCAGATGCAGAATGCCCCAGAACTGAGTAAGTACTCCTTCCACTACGTAATTAATAATTGCCTAGCTTGTGGATACTATGGATAGGTATGGTTAAATATCACTGTACTTCTCTGACAGCTTCAGATGAGCATGCTGCAAACCAGCAAGCCTATGATGCTAGGCTGCAAAGGATGCATAGTGAGGCAGGTTAGTAAATAGCCAGCATGTACTGTCATAACAAATAAATGTAAGAGCCTCAGAAAGTGTTGTACCAGTATACAGATTTGTGTAATATGCTGTGAATAAAGGTGTAACCCCTGCATTGCTTCTGTTTACTCTGCAGTCATATGTTGTTGTACTGTTGTAGTTATTAAATAGCACTGTTTTAGTAAGCAGTGTTACCCACACTGTGGTATGCCGATAAAATGTGTATGGAGTACTGTATAACAATGTTGGAAGTGCAAACAGGTCAGTCATATTAGACTAAATACATTGCAAAGCCTCTCAACAATTGCCTGATAGCATAGTGTATAGTGATCTCAACTGTAATGCTTTTGTCACACACAGTAGGGCTTTGGATCCTAGGAGTGCCAGTGA
The DNA here is from genome assembly GCF_019279795.1 of Protopterus annectens. Lineage (NCBI taxonomy): Eukaryota > Metazoa > Chordata > Ceratodontiformes > Protopteridae > Protopterus > Protopterus annectens. Next base: position 1,086,323,605 of record NC_056744.1, on the reverse strand, counting down.
GTTGTATGTATAATCATTCTGCATAACTGCATACAGTTTGTTAGAATGTTCAGAGAGAAAGCTGTATGCATATATTCACTTAACAACTGTACAGATTATGCTAGACTGCTTAAATAGAAAGTGGTATGCATATTCATACCCCTCAACTGTTCCAATCTGCCCAGTCAATTGTTCCAATCTGCCCAGTATGTCCTGATAAATGGCCCACATCACCTGCCTTTTGCCCTGTTCCCCTGACAAATTAGTGTGATGATCCAAGAAATGTAGGCAGCTGTAAATGACATATAACTGATAGTCAGACTTGTACATAGTCAGAGAATGTACATGCAAACATACCTGTCATCCCAGCATCTCACCCAAAGTGTATGACAGCAGTCAGCAGTCTCAAAACATGTTACATTGCACCTGCATCTTGTCAAGCATGTACGTAAAACACAGGTCCCATACATACTTATCTACAAACATACCATTGTGCAATATAACACCATTGGGTAGTGTAATAATACATGTAAGGGACAGACCACTGCAGTGACTACGAATGTTGTGTAAATTACGAAGGCCGGTCCCAGCGGACCCACCTGTCCCACCTCAGCATGCCATGGCACTGAGCATCAGCACATCTGGGGCACAGCCTGGGACCTCCTCATCCATTGGCCCTGCACCACCTTGGGATGGAACCGCTGCAGGGGATGGGGCTCGGCCCCCCCTGGGAGCAGGAGCGGACAGGAACCTGTCACCCATGGTACGGTCCGGGCTGTGGTGCATAGGGAGCTTGACAGGGAGATTCAAGACTGCCTATGCCAGCTTGAGGGCTGAGTCATGCAACTAGAGGGTGAGCCTGCATCTCCTACACAGCCCCCAGCACTGCCACCTTCTGGGCTGTGAAGGTTCAGTGGTGACTGCCCATGGGTGGGGGCCTCAGTCCCACTGTATCCATTTGTGGGCTCATGGACTTGGACTTCCAAACACCCCTCCCCGTCCAAGGTGTATCCCCCCACATGTGCCATATACCTCCCCCATCTTTAGGCTATTTTCCACTGTGTATGTCATTTGAGGAATATCCAGATTTCATCTGTGATGCTGTTTACTAAACACCAGATCCAGGTTCCACTCACAGCGACTGTCATGGGCAAACACCAACATGATGTTCTTAGATATTGTACTGTGTTTCCATGCAATTGGCTAAGGGAATGTCACCACAGCTGTTCCACATGCAATCAGCTAGAGGAGGACTGCAATAGGTGCAGAGACCATCACCGGATCATGACCATCACTTACAAAACACAAGCTGCTGCTGAGCAGGTGCACATCTCCACATTCACCAGAGTGTGTGTGTGAGGGACAGACAGAGGCAAAGTACATCAGAGAAGGGCTGGGAGACTAAAACCTAAGCATCATCTGTCACACACCTACCGGTACAGGGGTTCAAACCCTTGACTGGGTAGCCATTATTATTACAAGTGCATGCAGTTACTCCATGTGCCACACAGCTGACATGTCGGTGTGCTGTAAGAACATATATGTGTGCTGGTGAGCGACATTTGCAACAGAGATATAGTAGACATACATTAGGTGTAGCACACATGGCTGTCCACATTAACAGATGTCATTGTCAACACAACCACACTCTCTAAGGGACTGAGACACATTGGCACACTTTGGCAGGCTCACAAATACACTTCCTAACTACTTAGTTTGCCACACTACAGTAATGCACAGGTATTACATGCACCACAGGGGTTATCCTGAGGTTCTATGGGCTACAGCATGTGAACGTGTCTGACATCAGTCAGTATGCCAATGGGAGTTATACTGGGTGTGACTGTGGTTGGGAACATCATACCCCACATGCAGACACAAGGTGCCAGTACTGACATGCATGTGTACATTGCTTCATGGGTGTGTAGTGGTTGGCTGTGCAAGATGGCTATACAGGGCTGGGTGAGGGGTAATCCTTGGCATCAGGCCACCTGACAATGGTCTGCAGTGTGGTTCAGGGGTGTAGTGTCTGCAATGTTCCACACAGATGGGTATTCTTTTAACTGTCCTGTCATCCTGATTACCATTGTGTGTGGCAATTGCTTTGCAATGCATGCCATGTCTGTGTTTGATAGTCCTTGACATGGACATTGCCTGGGATGTGCATGTCCCACATTAATGTACAGTGACATGTTTAAGTGTACCTGGTTTGCCTGGCACATGTTGTGTACACAGACTGTTATCATCAGATGTGGCAATCCTGGCTTGATGTGGCAGGACCTGCTAATAGACAGTAGGTTGACCCTGCACCTGCACTGATAGCATGATACAGGTATTCACTGGTGTCAGTGGCATCTGTTCATACAGAGCATGTGTGCAAGGCATTGTAGGTCCCTTGTGGATCACATTTGATGGCATCACATATGTTGCAGTCGTCCAGTGGGGAACATAGCAAATGCACATTGTCTGCAATTATGTGCCTACTGTACTGGTGGACAGGGTGCCATGCCCTCTGCAGCCTACCGCATTCACACCATGCCTACTATCTGTCAACAATATGGAGGGTAATAGCAACATAGTGGGATTTTCTAGGCAAGTGTGTTTGTGTATGACACATGGGTTCAGACCATATTCTGGATAATAGTAGGGGTGATTACTTTGTTCACCAGGTATTTTGCCAGATGTAGGGGTATGGCTTGCCAACACAGTCTCTTGGCTGATTGAAATCTGTAATCCTCGTTCGGTGGACATTGTGACATATAATATGGCCACCATATAGGAAAACTACAAAAACCATTCCTCAACATATCCAGTGGTTAAACACTCACAGCCACCTCTGTATGGGCTCTGACTATCAAACACACACACACACACCTGCCACATCTTGGAATAGAACTCCTACCTAACTAGTTTATCACACTACAGCATTATGCAGTTATAGCACGCGCTACAGAGATTACTGGGCTACCCTATCCCCAAAGGTGTATTTCACAAGGAATGACATCAGCAGGGTTACCAAAGTAGGGCAATTTGAATTTCCTGCAAGTGAGTAGCCCAAAATGCATTGCTCACAAAACAGACAGTGAGACACACACAACTGACATGTGTGGGTATAGAACCCATGACCAAGATCTATATCACACTACTGCATGGAGATGTTATAGGATGCACCACAAAGATTACTATGAAACTTGTTCCCCAGAGGTGTATTTGACAAGGAATGACATCAGCAGGATCACCAATGTAGGGCATTGTAAATGTCCTGTGAGTGAGTAGGCTATAATGCATTGCTCCCTACACAGACATTGAAACACACAGAAAACACATAACTGCCATGGTTGTGGATAGAACTCTATCACAGTTCTAAATCATACTCCAGCAGTATGCAGTTACCTGATGCGCTACAGAGATTACTGGGTTACAGCACTCCCAGAGGTGTATTTCTAGGTGGGTGACATCAGAACCCCTGCCAAAGTTGAGTATGTGAATTGTAAGGAGTGTGCATACTCTAAAAAGCATTGTTACTTTTTGAGGCAGATAGACACACACACAGTTGGCAAGTCTGGGATTAGAACACCTACCAAAGTAGTTTATCACACTACAGCATTATGCAGTCACAGGACACACTACAGAAATTACTGGATTAGAGCAGTCCAGAGGTGTATTTCTAGGTGGGTGACATTAGCACCCTTGCCAAAGTTGAGTATGTGAATTGTAAGGAGTGTGCATACTCTAAAAAGCATTGTTCCTTCTCAGGCAGACAGACACACACACACAGTTGGCAAGTCTGGGATTAGAACACCTACCAAACTAGTTTATCACACTACAGCATTATGCAGTTACAGGACACGCTACAGAGATTACTGGGTTACAGCAGTCCCAGAGGTGTATGTCTAGGTGGGTGACATCAGCAGGATTGCCAAAGAAGGGCATTTCAAGTGTACTGCAAGTTGTACATGTCTTTTACCTGTGTGTACCCGCTGCTTACTGTTGCAAAAACACATTTACACCTGCTTAAAAGTGTCTTATTCAGTCCTAAATGACATTATCAACAACCCTTGCAGGTCTTGAACCCTGGACCATGCACACCAAGGTCACTGGACTTACCACTAAGCCATCTGGGTTGTATACATGTTTCATGGTTTTTATAATACACATTTTACTACAGGTATTCCACAGTACTGAAAACAAATGGGACAGTCACTTTGTGTACATATGTACAGTACCCTTGAATGTACTGTACTCTGTGAAACAACATAGACAAGTCTACATATGTACAACTGTTATAACTAAATACTAAATACATATATGCACTTACGGGATGTGTACACACACACACACACACACACACATATATATATATATATATATATATATATATATATATATATATATATATATATATATATACACAGACACAGCTATAGCCATATATATAAACATGTCTGAACACCCTTTGTGACACAGAAGGGTTCCAAAGGAATTGACGTGTACACAAAACAGAGGCAACTCTTGTTTTATAACATTTAAATCTTAATCAGTTCACCAGAGAAGGGATGGTTGTTGTGTATGTGGAGTTTGGGGTGGGGAATGATGGCTAAGGAAATATACCCCAGGGATTGTGGAGTTTGGGTGGGGGAATGATGGGTATGGACATACACCCCAGGGACCACATCTGTGTCACTGCTCGACAGTGGCACAGGAAAATAACATACCCAACAGTAGTCATTCTTGACTGTCTATTCTTTTCTATTCCTAACTATGTAATAATTTGTAGACTCCACTCACCACAGATGACTACCATGGTGTGCAGCATGTTAAAAGACATAACACATGTGTATGCCTGGCTACAGGGTAGTCACACACACACAAACACACACACTTGCCAGTATTGTGCTTACAAGTCTTGCCTATGTAAAGGTAACTAGTAGAGTGGTATGCAGTTGGGGTATGTGCCACAGAACCCATACAATTACACTTACTCTGATTCTGCTTCTGAGCTGGGTGACATCACAGGACTGATTACTTGCAGTGGGGAGGGGGGAAAAGGGTGGTTTAGCAGATGACAAGGATAAAGGCCAGTGCAAAAGGTGGTTTCTCTTTGGAAAGCAGTAAAACCCACTGTCATGACAGGATGCAGACACAAATACACACACACAACCACACTCAGCCATTTGCTGACACACACACACACAGTTGCCAGTGGTGGGATCAGAACTCCTGCCTATCTACAGATCACTATTACAGTACTACACAGTTATGAGACGTGACACAGAGATTACACATTTCAAGGCAGTCAGAATGCCCTTCTAAGATTGAGGACATCAACAGGGATACTGACAGTTAAGATGTACATAGCTGTAAACCTGTGTGTTTAAAGTAGGAGTCCATTACAACCTGTATGCACAAACAAGACACATCATCTGCAGGTAAGACATAGGTAGGCCTGAGAGGTATAGTTGTAGCACAACAAGCCCTGAACTGGAGTATGTCCATCTGTGGAATGGACAACTACTATCACTATACAGGGTTACAGTGGTCATGCTCATACACATAGAATCACAGGACTTGTTTGGATGCATTGACTCCAATTACACAAGGTCACAGTGGGCATGCTCATACACTTAGTAGCACAGGGCCATTTGGGATGCACTATGACTACAACTACACAAGGTTATACTGGGCATGCTCATACACTTAGAAACAAAGGGCTTGTTTGGATGCACTGACTCAAATTACACAAGGTGGCAGTGGGTACGCTCATACACTTAGTAGCACAGGGCTGTTTGGGATGCACTCTGATTCTAACCACAGAAGGCCACAGTGTGCATGCTCATACACTTAGATGTACAGAACACATTGTAATGGACTCCTATTGTAAACACACAGGTTTACAGCTATGTACATCTTAACTGTCAGTATATATGCACATCATACAGGTTTACTACCAGATACCTGTATGTGGCCCATAAATGATATATCTGCATCTGTGCTGTGTGATACACATGCATACATGTACATGAAGTACTGCCATATATATGTGAAGTATACACAATCATGCATGTGTGGAAGTGACAGACAATAGGTTAACTGGGACACACAGGTGGATGCTAACTACAGCATGTGTCACACACATTGCTGCCCTGAAAGGCATACATTGATATCAGGTTGTGGACAGTGGCATTATACTTGGAACAGTGGCATGTGCAAGCATAATATGTGAGCCCCATTGTCTAATGGTACTGAGGTGCAGGTGTCAAGATGACCTCTCCCGGCTGTGTTAGTAGTTGTCATTATTAGCAGGACCACTCCACTAAGCATATCTGACATTGGTCATCTACACAACATCTGCTGCTGTCCATCACCTTAGATGTAGCATTTGATACCAAGCACAATACTGCCACTCACAATGATGTCATGGTATGAGTGGCAACTGCTTGACCAAAACAATGAGCCAATGTCCTGCTGTAATTATGATGTTGTCCAGTGTCTGTCATTCTGGGATGTCATGACTGAAAGAAGACATGCCTTTGTCACAGAGCACATGCATCCATGATTCAAGGGAGTGTGGATAATACCTAGGTCACATTTACCCATATAGTGGCATTCCAAGGCACAAGTCCTAAACACAGAAGTAACACCCTGACACCTACAAGACAATTGCATTGGATGCTTATGCTAACCAGTGCTAGATGTGTGGCTTTCATAATCCATTTGCTCAATGTAGACCCTACAATGGGGAATACTGACATCTGTGCAGTGAGGAACACCTGGCTGAAGGCTCTGTAGTGCACAATAGCACTACCACCATATAACTCAGATCCAGACATGTGGGCCATGACACTGGTATGGACCACTCCAGGTGGTGGTGTCCACATATTCATAAAGGCTACTCACAAGTAAAGACCACTACTCTGACATAATTCATCACAGATGTGTCAGGTACAGGTGACAGTGGCAAAAGCTGCATTCTAGGTTGTATCCTCATATACATCCACCACCATGTCCTCAGACTACCAACACACATCCATACATGTGGTATGAAATAGTATGGTAGAACACCAAATAACCTTCGACTGGTGGACTGTACCTAGCCCTACATCAACTGTGCAAAGTACCCATGTACTGACACAGTTGCATAATGTGTTATGCAATGCAATAATACCACTGTTTGTAACCAGGTCAGTTGTACACATACCATGGTCCCTCGGATGTTGTCAGCATTAACACAGTTGACTGTTGCTGTACACCAGTAAACAACACCCTCATGGTTGGATATGACCTAGATGTACCTGCCCTGGATATGTACATCCCACACTCATACAACATAAATGAGAATACCATTGCTGTTGTTGTCCTTTGTACATACAGGTGGCTACATTCATTACACACATGCACATGGAAGATAGGTCCATGGCTGCTGAATGCTAACAGTACATATGGTTTGATATCTATGTTGACAGAGGTAATATTCCCTCTCTACTGGTCACCCATGACACCTATCATATCATACAACAACCCATGTGGCATGTATGTCATTAGACATGTCCACCAAATGCAATGCCTACAAACATACCCAAATAACAGGATCATAGGACCTACACACATAGCCTGTATTGACAGACTCAGGGGAATACAGCTATGCTCTGTATGTTCCTGAGTAGTTACAGGTGATATGTCCATGACATGTACAGCCATGTGTGCCCACAGCTCCTACATATACCCCATGTCAACAATTGCAAGCCATGCATGCTGTGTGCTGTCTGGACATTAACCTTATTACCACAATAGCCAGAACATGCTGGGGTGAGATGTTTACAAGCCACAGACCTTGCACATGCTTGAATAAGTGTAATGCCTAGCTCAAACAGAGCACATTGCTGGCACTCTTCAAGTAATCATGAGGTGTGTGTGGCAAATATGATGTGCTCACTGTTGACCATTACAGTGCCCTGGCTTCACAGTGGAACTGTCAACTAACAGTTTGTGGGATCATGACATGGAATATTGCTGTGTGTGTGTCTTGCTGATGTGCTGTTGGCATAAATGTACACTTGGCTACTCAGTGAAGGTGGTTGTGTGTCCTACCAGTACATGAATACAACATCCATTATGGTGTAATGCTCAGATAGGTTTCACACATGGTGGGGGAAGGTGTGGAATGTATCCTCTTGACCTGCTAGTCCACTTACTGATGGAGACTGCATATGTGTACATGTATTGATGTGTGTTTAGATTCCATGTGTGTGCAGTGTCTGATGTTTGAAGGTGACTGTTGTCTTAGTACATCATGCAGTTGCAATGCAGCCTCAACATTGCCAACTGTATATGGTGATATGCTCAAAGTACAGTAAGCTGTACTTTAGGTATGGACAGATGTTTGGACATAACTACTAAGTGGTGGGGCTACTTTGCAGATGAATGATTACTGAGGACAGCTCACAGGTGTGTTACAACCATTCCTACAATAACCTGTGTAACTGCTAAGCTATGGTTTTGTTAATTGAAGGGGAAGACACACAACATAGAATGCAGTAAGGGTGACACTGAAGGCAAACCTCTTGACACCTGGAACAGTAACACCTCCCCTGTGCATATATTGTGCATATATCAGCACAGTTGGCAAAGGAAAGAGTCAGTATGCTTTGTAGCATGTGCGATAGTGCTGTCACTCTGTAATACCTATCATGAGATAGGCAGGTGTTTGATTCACAGTACTGGCACGTGTGTGTGTGTGTCCATATATGTCACGTATGGTGGGGAATACATCCCAAATGTTTTTCACTCTCCTGTACACTGTTGTAGACATCTGTACAGAGTGAAGTGTAGAAAGCAAGACATAGGCAGGTGTTTGAATCACACACATGTCAAGTGTCTGTATGTGTGTGACATAGGTGTATATCTTTGTGAATGCCACAGTGTGTGTGTGTGTGTGTGTGTGTGTGTGTGTGTGTGTGTGTGTGTGTGTGTGTGTGTGTGTGTGTGTATGGCTGGTCCCTGGAGTGAGGCTGTATTTTACCATAGTGAAATGATAAGACCCCTCCCCATCCACTCAATGCAATCTAGTATCCCTGTTGATGTCATCAATCTTAGAAGGGCATTCTAACCACCTGTAAACATGTACACCCTGGGGTGAGGCTTGTTGTTACATAGCCTACTGATGAACCCCCTCCCCACATACACTCACCGCAATCTAGTATCCCTGTTGATGTCCTCGATCATAGGCCATTCAGACTACCTGTACATGTGTAATCTCTGTGGCGCATCTTGTAATTGCGTAGTACTATAATGATGATTTGCACATAGGCAGGGGTTCTCATCCCAACACTGGCAACTGTGTGTGTGTGTGTGTGTGTCAGAGTGTGTGTTACTGTGTCTGTGAATCCCTGAGTGTGTGGGTGTGTATGCATCCTGTCATGAGAGTGGGTATTACTGCTTCCCAATGAGAAGCCACCTTTTCCACTGGCCTTTACCCTTGTCATCTGCTAAACCACTCTTTTACCTCCTCCCCACTCCAGGTAACTATACCTGTGATGTCACCCACTATGGATGTGATGGCTCTGGCCACAGTAGCTTACTACACAGCTATCATGCTCTTGGATCATTAGATCAGTAAACATGTTTGAAACTTGGGAGATTATAACTGTGATGTGGAAGCTACAAAGTGCATGCAGGTATTGTCATACAGACCTGTGAGTAGTCTACATTTACATATGGGACACTAACCGCAAACACTGACATCCCCGGCACATGCAATTACACCTGAAAGAGGAAGGCAGAACATCAAGATCAACATGCAGTTACTGTTGTTACACATGATACATACTGTCAAAAGTACAAAATGCATTCTAAAACTGTAGTACATGGTATGTCTGCTGCCTGTCAACACCACTCAACAATTGTAATCTACAATTGTCTTCCTAGTATGTTCACCCTGTGCATCAGACCATATGAGCATGTCCCTGCACCGATGGTGTGGATGACAGGGATGCAGCACAGGCATCATCATATGCACAGGGTGATAATGTTTGCCAGAGGCCTAGTCTGCACCATTGGATGACATCATGTGTGTGGGTTAGGGCCTTTGATCTCATTGGGCATGTGTGGATGTTATGTGTGTGTGTTGAGGTGCCCTACATTTGTTTCTGGTGTGTGTGTATGTATGCACACAGGTCTGGCATGTGGCTGGCCTACACAGGGGTATTATTGACAGCTGCAGACTGTACAGGGCAGGTTTCACAGTTCACGGTGTCCGGGCATGGCCACGTGACCTGTGCCTGCCAGGGGTTGCATGGGCACTACCAGGCAGAGGTCCAGATTGGGTACTGTCTGATGACACATGTCCACTGGAACCGTGTCCCTGTTGGGACCATCCAGGACCATGTGCACATGGCCTGCTGTGTCCTGGTGTGGACAGCACAGCACCAGCTGCACTGCTGCTGCTACCGCCACTATGGGAGCGGGCATGTGAAGTAGCATGTTCACGTAGACCTTCAACAGGTGATGTAGCTGGCCTACGTCCATGTGCCCGATGCCTCACTCCCACCAGATGTTCCAGCACAGACATTCCACGCTCGAGGATTGACATGCCATGGTCAAGGACTCCCACCATGTCACCCAATCATCTATCCAAAACATCTGCAAGATGATGGTGAGCATTTGCAATTGCCTGGATGTTGTCAGTTAAAGAATGGACAGCAGCCCTCTGAAGCCTCAGACCTTCTCTGTTGTGCCATTCAGCACATGCCTGTGCCTCCATTACAGCCTGAAACATGCATCTGGTGACACCAGCTGATGTGCTATGTCTTGCAGGGGCATGTTGGCCAGAGGTCCTCCTATGAGCAGCACTGGGCACATGCCTGTGTGGGACATCACCAGTCAGTTGGCTGGGATCATGGTGTGCAGGCACACCTTCCATAGTCTCCACACTTTCCTGTTCCATGCTACCACCCACCAACTGTCCTTCCTCTATGGCCACTGGTGATGGGGTATGTGTAGGCATGAGAACTGTGTGCGGGGATGAGGGGGATGCAGGTGGAATGGCAACCAATGGCACAGATTCAGCCCCTGACAACCCTGCCTGTGCCTCAATCATACTTTCATCATCACTGCTAGAGTCTGTGGGGACACTAACATCAGGTGGACTGCAGGAGGGCAACACACCTACATCAACACCTGTGAGGGGCAGACAAGAACTGTACATTACAAGTTATACAGCACAGTACACACACACACACACACACACACACACACACACACACACACACACACACACACACACACAGACACACACACAGAGACACAGACAGACACAGAGACACATGCTATGGCACCCAACGGCATGCAACATGCATGTGATATGGCAGAAGGCATTCAGCTTAGACATTTATAGTGGTAGTTATCATACATCCCTGAGTTGCACACAACAGCATGCATGTGTTATAGCAGAAGGCATGCACCTTACACAATTATAGTAGTAGTTAGCATACATCCCTGTGTTGCACCATTTGTGTTAGTAGGTTATGCCCCAAACCTGCAACACAATGCATGCACTATGCACCATTGCACTGCACTGCCATGTTTTGTGCAACATACCCCACATGTTAACAGACCATCGCTGACCTTTGTACATCTGCCACTGATGCTTTGTGTTGGCCACTGCCCTATGTGTGAGGAGGACATGAGCAGAAGGGTATGTTGAGTGAATACTATGTTTGCCTGAGCCCTAGCTTGCATATCTCCCCCAAAGCAGTGCATGTCTGTTCAACATTATTCTGCTTACCCTGAGCTGAGTCTACAGACAATGTGCATGTGGCTGTACACACATGTTTGACATGGCTGTCCCTACTTTGCAATGGTGCCACAGACCAGCACTGGTTAACAGTACACCAGCCTGATGTGTGGCATATGACCTTGCCAATCACATGTAGTATGACATGTCTTCTGCTGACATGTTGAATGACATGCATACATGTTTAACACAATGGTGTCCTTTCAAATATACAGTGAGGTAATGGTGTCCCAATGCAGGGACGTGTTATACTAACATGGACCTTCAGCTGACGCAATGTTGTCAGTCCACCCTACAGATATACAGTGACATACTGCACATTGAGCTGATGTGCATAGCCATTGCAGGGCATCATGTGGCTTCACTATTGCTATACAGTGTGAGTTACAGACACAGTTCATAGCCATGACTGTGTTCAGATACAATACATATCTAATGTGGAATGTGACCCACATCACTGAGGTGTATACACACTAAACCCTAATGTGGAATGTGTGACACAGGTCACTGAAGGGTATACAGATGACACCCCTGCACATCTGCAACCATATTGCTGATGCCTGGCAACTATGCCCAGACATGGCTAACTTAGCAGTACTCCATGTCCCACATGCCATCTGTGTACCTCACACACATGAGGAGCAAGCATGACAGTGATGTCTGACACCAGCAAGGTGAATGTACTGTATCTGTGGCCTGATGTGGTTGTATGTGTATGTTGTGCAACACATGTATGTATTTGGATACTGTATAGGTGAATGCTTTCATGTCGTGACACACTCATGATGTTCAAGACATGTTATGTGGTGGTTTGATGTCATGCCTACACAAGCTGTGCACAGGCCTGTATGATGTTTAGTGTTTCACATCTGCAATATCACCATTACACAAAGGCCATAGTTGTATTGTGTCGAGCCAATGTACAACAGGGTGTACACACATGTACATCACTTCTACTGTGTGTGTTGCTTCATGTCTCTGGCCATCCTCCATGGCCATGTGTAAACATGTTTTGTCCAATGGTTGTGATGGGCATCTATTTCACATGTCAGTGTTGTCCCATATGACATACACCCATAGATGTCATATGCTCCACTGAGGACAGGGTTATGCAGACAAAGGGTGGTATGTTTGGGATGTGAGATATCATGTTTTGCAGGATAGTTAAGCAGTGTTGCAGTCAGCCCACTAAATGTCATGGACATGTCAGATAGCACATGACATTGTGTGACATTCATAGCAAGGGTATAATCCACAAGGGTGAATCCTGTGGGCTGGTCATACTCCAGCTCCAAAACATTTAGAGTGTGTGCACACATATGCTCTCTGTATAGTACTGTTTGTATTCCCCACATGTGTAATGCTGATCTGTAGTACATGTCCCTACAGTGAGCCACACCTCCACCATTGTATTCACAGCTGTCCACACATCTGGCAATGACAGTTTGTAAGGTTTAGTGTAGGTGTTTTATATAGTCTTCAATTATTCCACATGGGTAACCACTGTGATGCATTGCAGGTCTGACCTGTATATATTAACAGGGCCACCATACATTATGTGTACATGTGTTAAATGGCCACATGGCAGATAGCATGCAATTAATATGATCTGTGCATTATCAAGCCTGATAAATAATAACAATCTCACCTGCAACAGGCTGCTGTCACTGCAAAATGCCAGAGGTACCTAAATAGGAGTGTCACAGCAGTAAGATCATTATCCACACCTGTGTGATAGCTACAGGGTGCAATGTGCATGTTAGCACATAAGCCAGTACAATAGACTATACTATGGAGTATGCACATCTGTGCATACATAGAGTAGCAAACTATGGTATGTGGCATGTGTGCATACATGCCTTGCATATGATGTTACATTACATATTGTACAGTAACACATGTAACTATATGAAATATAGTTGTGTTATATGTGCAGTAGTGCCTTACCAGGCAACTCCAGGCTCAGTGGTTGTGAGACACCCACCTCCACAATACCAGCTAAAGCTTGTGGATGGAGTTCTGCAGGTGTCCCCAGGTTGGCCAGTAGCTCCTCGGTACATGTGAGTGGGGGCTGGGTGAGTGGCCCCCCACCTGTTGCACCTTGTTCCCTGGCGATTGCATTTGCATGCTGTTTCACCCATCTAATGATGTCAGTGCAGTGTCGGCGCACCTGCTGATAGGTGCAATTGTGGCCGCCAACATCATTTACCCTCCTGCGCAGTTCCTCCCACTGGGCATCCCGCTGCTGTGCATCCTGTGGCACATGGCTGAAGAGTGTTACATGGTTGTCGAGGAGGTATGGAATGAGGACCTCATCCTCCAAGCGGGTGTATGGTGGCAGCCTGGCACGCGGCATACCTGGAAGACATAATGATGGAGACAGGTCACAGTAACTCACAGAGAAGTACAGAAGTACAGCTGAACATACATGTGTATCACATTTATTAAGATTACAAATATGTCTTTGCAAATCTACATGACACTAACACCACTGACATGTTTAACTCACACACATTTGACACGTACTGGTGATTTGATGTTATCACCATATATGTGTGTGTCAAGTGATGACATTGCTCATACTCCATGTGGATGTTGTCTTGATGTGGGCATGTCTGTTTGCCTGTACTGGTGTCTTTACCTATCAGCACATGCCTGGATGTGTTCACATTAATGCAATAGACCTTAATGCTGTGTATATGTCACATATATAGTCATACACAGCCTTAAGGGACATGACCTGTGACCCTGCAGACTTGCTCATGGAAAGTTTTACATGTATGTGTTTTGCCATATACATCTACATGGCACTGTACAGCAGTTTAGCATCCTGCCATGTATTACCTGTGTTGCACATGTGAAACACATGGGACAATGGCTAGCTTGATGGTATTTGCAGGGTTGGATATCAACTATAGCATGTATGGTCATAGTGAACTAGTAGGCTATATGCCCTGGGCCATTTATGAGCCTAGGCTGAAAGGTTACCTAGCTGTAGCCAACAGACAGTTAAGTTTCAGTGGCCAGTTCAAGCAGTGCCACAGAACTGATCCACAGGGTTACTGATATATTTGCCATGCGGTCATCACACCATGTCTCAAAGAGGGGCAATGTGCAGCTTTGCTGGACAGGGATGCATAGTATGGCAGGAGTATGTAAAGTGTATGGGACAGGGATCTGTCAGGCATGTTGTGATCCTTGTACTAGAAAGGTGGATGTCCATGAAGTATGTGTTTATTTGAAATCAGGATGTGTAAGTGTAGCATGTCCAACATCTCTGTGTTGGACATGGCTTTATTCAGGGTAGGCATCATGCTACATAGTGGAGCTAGGGATTGGGAAGGCCAGTGTAGGCCATCTGAACATGGCCAATAACCCTTAAAGAAAATATGTGATCTATTATGGGTCACTTGAGTGTTGAGTATGGCTGAACAATGATCTCTATATTCATGGATGGCACCCTGTCATGATTAGGGGTGCCACTTATGACTACCTGACTGGTGTGGTGAAGTAACTATCAAAGGAAAGACTACTGTCCAGCTGCATCCCATACACACACAGTTTCCATTATGTTGACCGCTGCCTAGGTGGTAGTTCATGGGTACAGGGTTTTAACATAGGGGATGACAATGCAATACTTAGCTGTCAGATTGTGGCCATACATCACACACCACACATCTGACCCACAAAGGCCCTTCTGTATGTTGCCCGCAGCACTCATTGAGTCAACTATTGCTCCTAGTTCATAGTCATTTGCAAACTTCAATAGGCAGATGCCTTCTGTGTTAGTCTGTGTGGTATAGATAACAATGAGGGGAGTACCAGGAATTAACCCTGTATTACTGTAGCTGGCACTGGTTTGATGCATGTGTATTAGTCAGACACCTTCTGTAGTGTTGGTTCTGCCAGCAGTCCAGTTGCCAACCACTCCTGTGACATAGGAATATACACCTAGTTTACTGAGTGTAGCTGGAACACAGTATGGGTGATGGTGTCCTAAGACCTGGCAAGGTCATGATATGCTGTGTGAATCAACCTTACTGTCATCTACATCTGTACTGACTACATCAAATAAGTTGATCAAGGTTCATGGCCTTACAGACCAGACTCAGCAGGGTAGTAGTGCACTATTTCCCATTATCAGTGGTGTCTCCCCTTTGTGGGGTGTGATAACTGTTGCTGTGCAACATTCAGTGTGTACACAGCCTGACATGAAGCTATGATTGAACATGATGTGTATGTGGAGAGCAAATTGTTCTGACATTTGTGTAGGATACACCCTGGGATGTTGACAGGTCCCATGCAAGCTGTATGTATGGCTTTAGAGAGTGCAGCTTGTACCTGCATAGTTGTTATTACAGGGGCTCTGTAGTGTACATGGATATATAAATATGTGTACCTGTTGGGGAGGTGAGTGTGGGTTTAGGTTATCCAAGACCCTATCTGGATGAACAGGTGCTATTTCTGTAGGTGCAGTACTTCTCATGCCATAGTGCTGTGAAGCACGGCAGGTCTTGTTGTTGCCATTACGATTCATGACACAGCTATAGAATGCTCTGTGGTTGGCCACATAATATGTGGCTGATTAGTTTCACAGTAGCTTTGTGTGGCTTTATATGGTGTATCTGCATCTTACTGAGGCTGACCAGGGATCACCTCCACTCATGTGTGTTCACTCTTGCAACAGTTACTACCTTATGTGGTACAGTTTAAGGCAGGGTACCACCAGTTTGCCTTCCTGTTTGTGTTTGGTTGAATCTTGGTTCTGTTTCAATGGCACAATCACTGCACTTATGTGAGTGCTTAAAGTGCATTTGTGTAGGATTCAGCATTTGCACATGCATTGTCCATCTGCATGGGTGCCATGACAGTCACCACTTCACTCTTAAGAAGCATAACATTGGCTTTGGAGACTGACTATGTGTAGCATACTGTTAGCCCTGTTTGTGTGACTATGGTGATCCAGGTCATTGGGGTTGATGAAATCCAACATGCATTGAGCACAGGTGTTGGTACATGAGTCTTCCCAGTTCATAATGGGATAGTTGAGAGTAGCCATTATTATGGTTTTCTGTCTCAAACCTAATATTCCCCATTACAGCACAATATGACAGTTGGGAATTCTGAGGCATGGTGGGTTATCTGTCGCAAGGTGCAATTTGGATTCCACTTTGGCACAAAGGTAGTTGCTCAGCATACTGCATCTGAAGTTATGCAAGTGCAACTAGCGTGGGGGTGTACATATCCTTCAGGAATATGGACACACCTGTGGCCCGTGTGTTCCAATAAAGGATAATGGCCAAGAGGTGAGGTATGTGTTATAACATGGTCATGCAGGGGTGCTCTCCGGAGCATTGAGCCATATCTCAGTCACTGCACAGATATGTTCTCCATGTTAAGGATTGACGTAAGTGAGTCCATATTGAGTTTCTGAAATGTATCATTGAGTAGCGAGACCCGCAGTTTATTGCTTGGCTGTCCCTGTTACAGCAGTGGACTTTCACTGGAACTTTGCATGATGAAGGCACTATAGGGGAAGCATGAGCCCTAGCCAGTATCCAGATTCCCAGGGGTGACAGGTGCAGGCCCTGTCTGGCAAAGCATCATGGTCTGTCAACCATGTTATCCCAGGCAGAGAGATACTGGATACCCTTTGAATTACACCAGTACATTAGACAATTGTGGAATACAATCCTTTTGTCCCTGTACTGCAGTATCATTCTGGCCAATGGCAGAATGCTACCCAGGCCTTGGGACATACCTGCATGGGCTACAAGACCTGACAGTTCCTACATGTGTGTTTCCATGCAGTCCAGGCTACTGCATCACAGGTCCTGCACAACAACATGGAATATGCCAGAGCCATGTGTATAGTTCAAAAGGTGGTCTGAGTGTATGGGTATGTGGCTAATCATGGCAGACAGGCAGCTGACAGTATGTTTGCCCTCGTATAGCTTGGTGTGTAACATAGTGCTAGAGTTTGCATTCACAAATGAGTACTGTTGGGCATGTTTCTGGCCACGTGTTCTGAGGTGTGGCACAATTATGCAAACTATGTCATACAGTTTTTGTATTTTGTTGTCTGTCTATTCCAGCTTGGGAGGTCTCTTGCTTGGCCAGATACTTAGAAGCCTCTGTGAATGTGTGTGATTTCTGGTGGTATGTGTGGGTGTCCTTACTGTGTTCTGGTAAGGGTATGTGTTGGTTGTGGTGATGAGATGCATGTGTTAACCTACACCTCATGACTGTCCAGTCCAGTCATGGCTGTAGACTGGACTGCCTTCCAGCTTACCCCTGTAGCTGCATCCCAGACAATGTGTGGGGTGTGGTGTTAGGTGGGTTTGGCAGTGTACATGGCATAGAGATTACATTCCCCCAGGATGGCCACATACACAAAGCTGACATTAGTAAACACCAGTAGCTGACTAGTGGACATGCCTGTATGAGCATTCAGTACTACAAGTACCAAGTACTGTATTTAGTTTACTTATTGCTTATGAAGATGTTTTAGACAGTGATGCTCACAAGTAAATATTTGTGTTATGGACGTGACAACACTGGCTATTACAGAAACATAGTAGCTACCTTTAGCAGCAATCCTCCTCTGAGGAGCACATCACATCCTGATAGTTGATTACAGATGATGCAAGTGTCAACAGGTCTGTATCCTTTTCTGGGTATATACTCACATATCCACCAGAACCATGAGCTCTGTTGGGCACAGACACCCACTCCCCAAACAGAGTCAAGTATCAATAGACTCTGCTGCCACTATCAACATGATCAGGATATAATCAGATAGTGTAAGCCATCACCTATGAAGCAGCTATTACACATGGGCAGCAGTCTCCTACATCTTACACTCCTACTGCAGATGTTACACTGGAGTTACAGATGATATGCAACCTGTTTCATTACCAGTACTGTGCACAACCTTACATACAGTATTTGCAAGCGGCTGTTAGGTTGGCAATGAGAGGTTAGGCTACACAAACCTGAAAGTTCAACCAGTGTGTCTCTACTCTCAATATCCACTCTATGTAGGTGTGCACATAGCCATTTGGGCCAGCCCTGTAACAAGGGTCACTACACATTTGCATAACATGTACACATGCACAGCTGTTATTGCTTGCAAACGATACTAGTGAGGTGGATATTACATGTCTTATGTGCATGGATAGTTACCTAGCTCTTCCAATTTTCTTTGCTATCATGCTGCTAAACTGTCAGATGAATACAAGTCATATGTATCCTGTTATTGAGTATTGTAATTGCCAATAGACATAACTAATGTTTGCATAACATAACAGAAATGCTATGTAAAATGGAATACAGATCTGCCTAAAATACTGTACATTACACAGTTATTGGCACAATATCCCACAATGCAAATCATATTTGCACAGTAAGCCCACCTTTGACATGTTCATCTCACTAATACACCCATACATATGTCTACTGTTACAATATATCAACATATACTATCCCCTGTTATAGCACATACTTGTTGGACCAACCCTGACACTGACAGTGGCTGGAAAAGAATTGGTGAATTCCAAGCCCATATATATCATCCCTTGTGGTGTATGAGGAGTTTGCCTTGTGACCTACAGCAGTACACACATAGAATACTACAAGCATTACTACTGCTCAACAATACATCACTACAAGATAGCTATTTCCACTATATGCATTGATTACACTGTAATTATTACAGAACAGGTACTACATACACAGACATACTAAATGTTATACATACCTTCTTAGTAATTGGAGGTGTTATTGACTGGTATATTAATCATTTTCGGTTTGTGTTTCGATCTTCTGTTGGGTATTTTGTACTATTCTGCAGGTAGATACAGATGGTTTGAATGTGTGACAAGGCATCCTTTTATAGTTAGAGATCAGTAACATGTGCTATCCTGATCACCAATTGGTGTTCCACAGTAGTTAATTACATGCACATCAGCTGTGCAGCTACTCCCTTAGCCAATACCATGGCAACGGTGGAGTATAATTGAGTACTCCACTTGGGCATTGTCCCTTTGCCTTACTTGTGAGGAAGACAGCCTGGAAGTGTTGTTTGAAATCTATTGCAACAGCTGTATGGAGACAAACACAAATATATTGTGTGTAATGCCTAGAAGATTTGGTCTACATGTGAGTACTGCTGTTATATTTCTGAACATTGCTACTTGTGCAGGGTTTGTCTGTACCTAATACTTCTGCATATGTTTCAGTCTGGCCAGGATGTTTGACCAGCTCAAGGCTGTATGGCTATGCATATAATGTTAGGGGTTTACAGTGTGCTCACCAGACATCTTTAGTTTGGTGTAAATGTGTATCATACTGTGCTGATAATCAGTAATTGGTAACACTTCCTGGTGTAATTACTTTTCAACCCTCTGAAACAGGATTAGTTCAAACAAACCCTGTAACATCAGCAGCTGTTCCATTGTATAACAGCAACTATTTCACATAGGGCCATGTTAGTGTGTCTCTGTCCAGGTATGTTAAGGTTTCAGCAGATGTCGTACAGTGGGTGAATAATTGGTTATGGTATGACAGTATGTATTGTTGTAATTAGTTTGGGTGTGGGGAGATGTTGGTGGGTGTACATAGCAGATGCAGGTGTGTAGGAACTGCTTTTATACATATTCTATATGTGTGTGGGGTTCTTTTCCTATGTGAACACCTATCCCTTAGTGGACTAATACTATGGTAATTGCAGGCTGATTCATTAAGGCACTGTTAAATGCTTCCTGTATAGCATGCAGGTATTGTTAGTCCTTGAATCCTTTTGGCAATACATCGGAATGTAATAAAGTTTTGCTAAATGAAAGATGTCTGTGTATTTCTGTCATGGATATTTGCAGTCATTGTAGTTGTGTTGGTGACTAACCCTATTTGGCTCATGTCCATAGAACATATTTGTAATAGTGTATTGCCATATACTCTTCATATGTTATGTTCATATTGTTTGGGGTGGCAGAATGTGTGATTGCTATGGTCCATGTTATACTCAGATTTGAACACTTCAGATGCTGTATACACACATGTATGTATGTATATATATATATATATATATATATATATATATATATATATATATATATATAGATATATAATATATATTATTGCATATGTTTATATGTACCTCCATAGATGTGGATATGTTTTTAACCTATCTATATATCTACATATATATGTATATATCAACATGTATCTATGTATCTCTCTCTCTCTCTCTCTATATATATATATATATATATATATATATATATATATATATATATATATATAGCATACACCTTTCATTGGGTACATGGCGGTTTGTCCTATTTCCACACAATCCTCCCTTTTGTGTTTTAACCTGTCTGAATACACAACTGGCATAGGTACATCTCAGGTAGCTTAGTGGTAGGTTACTCTGAGGATGGTGTACATGGTTGCGGGTTCTAATCCTGGAAGTGGTTATTATTTTACCTCTCAGAACAGGCACTGGTAGGGAAAGTGTGATTAATGCACATTTAAGCGGTTGTAAGCAGGTTTGCCCATGGTCTGCGTGATGTTAAGCAAAGGTTAAACCTGTGAAGCGCTTATCCATTTAACCATGTTTAAGCGCCACTTACCATCATGCAAACCCACGCAAAACCACTTACAACTGCTTAAAAGTGCTTTAATCAACCTGCATCCGACAGCCCTTATTCTGGCCCTCAAAATAAATTAACAGCCCTTGCAGGTCATGAACCCAGGACCATGAACACCACAGTCACTGACTTTACCACTAAGGCATCTGAGATATGTACAAATGTTATGGTGTTTAGAATATACATTTTACTATGGGCATTCCTCACTACTGAAAACAAATGTGACAGTCAGTTGGTGTACATATGTATGATACATGTTAATGTTCATATGTTTGTGGAATTAAGTGTTGCAATGTGACCTGACAGGGTGTATTATGGATGAGAATGGTTCTTGTTTTGTTTCTTTTTATATTGTCCCCATACTCCATGTATACCCCTCCAGTTCACTTATTGAACATCCAACCCAGGCTCTCCTTGATGCATAATTTCATTGCCCATCATTCCTCCCCCACCCCAATCTCCACATACACAACAACCATCCCTTCTATGGTGAATTAAGTTAATATTAATAGTTATAATAGCAGAGCTGCATGTGTTTTGTGTACACTTCAATTCCTTTGGATTGCTTCTGTGTCACAAAGTGTGTTCATAGATGTTTATATATATGGCTATAGATGTAACTGTATATATATATATATATATATATATATATATATATATATATATATATATATATATATATATATATATATGCATATATATATATATATATATATATATATATATATATATATATATATATATATATATATATAGTATTAATTTGTAACAGTTATACATATGTAGACTTGTATATGTTGATTCACAAACTACAGTACATTACAATGTACTGTACATATGTACACAAAGTGACTGTCCCATTTGTGGTCAGTACTGTGGAATGCCTATAGTATAAGGTGTAGTCTAAAGACCATGAAACATGTATACAGCTCAGATGGCTTAGTGGTAAGTCCCATGACTATGGTGTGCATGGTCCAGGGTTCAACACCTGTGATGCTTTAAAAATGTGTTTTACTCCAGAATAAGGCTCATTTAAGCAGTTGTAAGCATGTTTAAAAGTGTTTGTGTGACATTAAAGCAGCAGTTAAACAAACTTTAAAACTTATAACCTGTGCGTGCAAACACGGCCACATCTGCTAACTACTCAGGATATATACATTTCAGTGAAGTAACATCTCACTATGTGCTTACATAACATTACATTCTCTGTTGACTTTACCCTCCAGCACACATGGGTATATATGGGTGTTTCAAATGTTTATTATACTGAAGAATACTACCTAGATATGCAAGCTGTGGTTAAGGTATACTTTTAACATGAAAAACATCTCTGACTTTATTGGGATTTGAACCAGGAATGCACAGATACTATGCAAATGCTGTAACCATTACACTATTGACATTAACGTTGCTTCTGCCTATTTCCTATTTAGATGATTTCTATGTGTAAGCTAGGCTAAGCAAAGGGCGGAGACACCCAAACCCACTGAGCTTCACTTACTCTTGAAATAAAAACATAACAAATGAAATGAGAGACTATAAATTAAATTCCTAACTACATTAGGCATAGCCCCTCACTGACACACTTCATGAGAAACCTTGATGTGTGAATGGGTAACAGAATATACACCCCTGGGATCATGTGTCCCAGAACCATACAGCCAGGGGGTGGGGGAGCCCTCCAGTTTTATAGCTGCAAGACCTGTTGGGGAAATTGAATGGTGTTGATGTTTCATGTTAACATGCCCTCTTTAGATCACTAAGTGCCCCTATCACCCTCCACCACCCCAGTCCTCAACAGCTTCCAGCAACTCTGCCTGGAATCACTTCATTGGCTATGCTTGACAGAGGCTCAGTTACTTCATCAATGGTGCAGAGAAAGCCAACACACTGTAGCTATGCTTCTAAATGCCCTTGGGCAGATAGCCTACTACCTATCTGTGAACCTCTAAAGTGCAGGCCATCACAGACATAATATGTGAATAAACAGAGCTTTCAGATCACAATATACAGTGAAAAATCACCATGTAGTCAGAAAACAGTTAAGTACAGCAAGAACATACAGAACACTGATACTTAATCACTCCAAAAGCCTATCTTGGAAGCTAGAAGACTTGTATAAGTTTAAGGCTTTCTATTGCTTACCAGTAGGTTACCTACAGGAAAGATGAGAAACAAGCACAGATGGGTAACATGCATGCAACAATACCATACCGGCTTGCATGTGTCAGCCTTAGGCTTTGGAATACTGGCCAAGGCTACTGGCACCCCCATGGTGCCATTTTAGGCAAGTCTCAAAGGTGATTCCCACCTCCATAAACAGCACAATAGCGAAATCATTGAGGGTTATGCTACTCAATGCCAGGGGTTGTAATCACAACATGCACGCACTCACAGCACTCCTCCGTATGGACAACATCAACATCTGTGCAGTAACTGAGACCTGTTTTAAGGCTCCTGAGAGCACACCAGCACTACCAGACTACAACCCATACCACACATTTCGGCCACAGAACATGGACTGACACAGACATGGAGGGGGTGTATCCATATTCATCAGGGATACCTACACCTCCAGGTTAGTGGGGCAGCATGATACCTCTGAGATCATCCATGTGCAGCTAACATCAGCCACAACTGCAATGCAAACTGTGGCCTGCTACAGATCACCCTCCATGACCCAGGACCACCACTCCTCCTACCTGGAGACAGTGGAAAACATGACAGTCCTACCAAACACCCTGGTATTGGTCAATGTCAACTACCCTACCATTAACTGGGAAACTTACTCGAGTACTCACTTCCAGGCCCAGCGCTTCCTGGAATTTATCACCTCATATGCCCTGTGTCAGATGGTAAACTCCCTAATGAGAGGTGGAAACATACTAGAAGTGGTAATCACCAACATGGGCGACAGGTGCACCACAGCAGAGGTAAACCAGTCACTGGTTAGATCTGACCATGGACTATTCACTGATGATTTCCACACCCAACCATCTCCCCCACCCAAGGAAACCACAGTGAATACCTTTCCTACAGCTAAATTCACACTACTAAAGACAGAGGTGGGAGGTTTCACAGCCCCCACGCTAAGGGAAAACACTGCTCAAGATACAGAAAGATTTACAAATGCACTCTATAAGCACCTACAAGGATGTATGGATCATGCCATCACTGGTAAACCAAGACTCGCTCCTCCTAGACAAGGACACCAGTCTGGTGGACCCCTGCAATAAACAGGCTATACAACAGAAGTAGGACAGTAGTCCAGAAAAACAGCAAAACCCAAGAAGGGCAGACATCCATGACCAGTATTAGTAAGAAACATAGGTCCCTCATGAAATCATCCAAGGCTAACATCAACAGGAAAATAGGCAGGGATTCGAAAGATAACCACAAAGCCTTCTTTGGCTATGTCAAGGATCTAAGTGGTAACACACAGATTTGCACTGTGCCAGTGCAATATAGCACAAAATATACTGACCCTACTGATATCGCCAACATCCTTGCAGATACATTCAGTGCAAACTTCACCCCCTAAAGAGCCCACAACAATACCCGGAAAGTACAGTATCCCAGACATCAGAGACACACAGGTGGAAATGGCCCTCTCAGATGGCAAAACACAGCATCAATGGAGGCAGATGGTGTCCCAGACTGCATCTTGCAAACACTACAAGACAAACTAACCCCCCACCTAATTAAGCTTTTCAACCTCAGCCTCTACACAGGCTACATGCCCATACAATGGTGCATAGCAATGGTTATTCCACTCCACCAAGGTGGAAACACAACTGACCATGGTAACTACCACCCCATAAGCCTGACTAGCCTGGTCTGCAAAGCTATGGAGTGCATCCTCATGGCACTCATTGACAAAGACATTGGTAACCTCCAAACACTTGACCCAACCCAGGTCAGCTTGGTTGAGTGCAGATCATGCCTACTGAACCTGTTTGACATCTTACAGACAGTCACCAAGACATTAGATGAGGGAAGAGGTGGTTCACACATACTACCTGGACCTCACCAAGGCTTTTGACACCATTCCCCACTCAGGTATTATTGATAACCTCACCAGCCTGTACATAAACCCATACATCACAGGATGGGTTGCCAACAGGCTTACACACAGAACCCACATGGTAAGACTAGCAGCCTCCAGGTCCAACTCTTAACCAGTCACAACTGGTGTCCCACAGGACTCAGTCCTGGGACCCCTACTGTTTGGCATATACTTCTCAGAGGTACAGGCAAACACAGGTGGACTATGGCAGACCATGTTTGGCAATGACTGCAAACTGGGAGCCATAATTGACAGTCCAGCTGACACAGACATCCTTCAAGGGGCCTCACAGAGACCGACACAGGGTGTCAAAGTCATGGACTCCAGCTAAGTGCCACAAACTGCATGGTCATTCCATTTTGGAAAACTAAACACCCACATATTAACACATAAGTGGCAGCCACTTTAATACAGATGAGGTAATAGGGTATCTGGGGACTAAGGTAGATAGTGATCTCTCCTTTGACAATCATATCTCCAAAGTAGTTAGGACATCCTTCTATGTAGGCCATCTGATTACTAAAGGGTTCGCATCTAGACATACTGAGGTTATAGTGCCCCTTTACTCATCACTCATCAGTCCCATCATAGAGTATAATAACCCATTTGGGATGTACCTCAGAAGACACTTCCGACAGCTGGAAGGTCCACGAACATACCTCGCCAAGAGGATTACTGGCCTCAAACATATGTCCTATGCAGCCAGACTGAATAAACTCCTGCTTTACTCAGTGGCATCTCATTTACTCAGAGATGATCTCTGCTGGCCAACAAAGCCATGTCCAACTCAGGCTTAATGGATATGCTCCACCTATGGGAATCCATGTCACAGTGAGCCACACGCTGTAGTGAGCTAAACCTTGCCACAACAATAACTAGAAGATGCTGGAGGGACAGATTCCTGTCACAGAAACTCCCCATGCTTTGGAACTACATCCCTAATTACATTATACAGAGCCCCTCACTAACACTCCTCAAGAGAAACCTTGAAGAGTGGATGGGGAACAGTAGATACACCCCAGGGATCCCACCATTGGCTCTGCTCCACAGAGGGACAGTTAATTAATCAATGGGGTGGCAAAAGCTGACACATTTTGGCTAGGCTTATGAATGCCCTCAGGCAGTTAGCCAAGTACCTACCTATGAACCTATGAATCTATACATACAGTATCAGCACATGCTGATAGCTTAATTTACTGTTCAGGTGTTGACTTACCTTGTGCCAATAGCAGTTGTGTGTGCAATAGTTGAGGGCTGCCTATGTTGGATGCACACAGTAGACTGCCTATACATGACAATTTACAGGTAGTCTTATGTCTGTGCCATCCATTTTACTGTGTGTGCAGGTGGTGAAAGGTGTCAGTCCCTAGGTGCCTACACTGTCAGTGTGTGTGCTATACATTCCCTCCTTGCCAAGGCATGGGCATACTGGGCATGCCTCCATCTGCCTACTGGGGCTGGCTCAGGGTGTTCATGGTCTGAGTACCTCTGTGCCTGTGGGGCCCTTGGCAATGGTGGTGGGCTGTGAGGGCCTTCACCATTCTGTCCCTGCTGCAGCTGTTTCCGCAGGATCATATTGTGTAGCATGGCACATACTATGAAGATGTGGGCACACGTGCCTGGAGAGTACTGCAAGGCTCCACCAGATATGTCCAAGCAATGGAACCATGATTTAAGCATCCCAAACACATGCTCTATGATGATTCTGGTTTGTGCGTGTGCCTCATTATGGCATTCTTGCATGGGTGTGTGTGCATTTCTGATGGGAGTCATCATCCACGGTTCCAGTGCATAGCCAGCATCCCCCACCAGGTGGCCATATGGGATGTCCCCCTGGCAAATACCTGATACAGCTGTGAGGCATGCCAGATGTGGGAGTCGTGATAGCTTCCAGGGCTGCCAGCACACACATCCATGATAATGCCCTGGGCATTGCACATGACCTGGCAGTTGATGGAGGGGTATCCCTTGTGGTTTATGTAGTGCCTACCCTGCTCACTGGGTGGTGACTTGATGTGTATGTGCATGCAGTCTATTGCACCCAGTACCTCCAGGTATTCTGCCACATGGTGGAAGAGATGCATATTGCTGGCCAACTCCTCCTGCATTCAGGGGAAGTATATGTGCTCATTGGCATGTGGTAACATGGCATCCAGGAACTGGTGAAGTACCCTGGATGCTGATGCCTGTGAGATCCCCATGATATCCCCAGTTGGCCTTTGAAAGGTACCTGTAGCTAGTATTCTCAGGCTTACACATACCTTCGTATCCACTGGGATGGGTTCCCCTCTGTTTGTTCTGGCTCTGAGGCGTGGCTGGCACAGCTCCACAAGTTGCTGTAGGGTGTCCCTGTCCACCCTGTAATGCTCTACTATCTCCAGATCATGTAGCCCCTGGTAGGTTACCCTGGGTCTGAACACTCTTCTCCTCCTCTGGTGCCTGGGGTGGTTGTGAGCATCATCCTCCACACCACCTTCAGTCTCCAACACATGCTGGTGGATCAAAGCTATGGCAGCCCCTAACATGTACATATTAAAAGTTCCCCATCTGTATACACCAATGGTGCAGAGTGTATGGGAATACACAAGTGTGTGTGAGGTGCTTTCACACTTTATACTATTGTGCTATGGATGCTGCTGATGTCATTGGGTGTGTATGAGCAATTCCAGCTGCAGGGTATCTTAATTATGGGTTTTACAGTGAGTACTGCAAGTGTGGGGCCTTTAGTGTGGAGTTATGCTTGCCTGCCTTGATTAATCTGTTGCCCTTTAATTCACTTTTATACCAGGATCCCCTCCCATTATCGGCATGCCTCCACCTGCCGTCTTTCTTGTTTTGTACTTTCCCTACCCAGTCATGTGTTGCAAAATGTGTCTTGTAGCTGATATAATGCAAATCTGCTTTGTTCTGCTGTGACACTTTACTGTTTTCTTTGCAGTACAGCCCCTCCCCTTTCCTGTTCTGCAGGTAGCTGCTTGCAGCCTTGTTAGCTGTTGTCAATGGCCCACTGTAGGTTCCTAGGTGTTAATTAGTCATTTGTACTCCAATTTCCCTGCTGCAGCATTTCCTTATTCTTTTCCTATATCCTTCCTGTTTCAGCTCCAGTGTGTGCCGCGCAAACCCATTTACCGAGTTTAAGTGCGTTTTAATCTCCGTTCACATGCATACTCAGTTACCTTGTGTGCTCTCAGCTAAGCAAAGCTATAGCCAGTTCAACACACCCCTTTCCTGCAGCTTTGCTTAGCTACGGGACACCGGATTAGCAATGCTCCAATCTGCTTACAGCAAAGGTGACACACCCCTCTCTTGATGTCATTTCTATCTCAAGGGCACACCTCGGTGTTATAACGCTATGCTGTGAGGTGCATCCTTACACCAGTGGGGAATCTGTGATTCACTATTACTCCTCTCATTTGCATGGCATTGCCTACTAATTCCTAGCTACCGTGCAAAACACTGTCACAGCCCCTTAGCAACCCTTGCACCATGGTGTGGTGTAACATGCCTGCCATTGACTATTATGGGGAAATCATGATATGTGTTACATTACAGTTCTATTCTATATTTTTCTATTTTCCTTGTGAACCAGTTTACCGCCGCTGCCCTGTGCTTAAACTTTGCAATAGTTCAAAAAATGAAATGAAATTTTTTTTAATATTTTGTACATTTTTTATGCCAATGGCTATATATTTAGCCATTGGCATATATTAACGATATAATACATGTATTTGGCCGGTTGTCATGACTCCGATTTTGTGTTTGCAAAAAATGTAAACCATTTTTTACGGTTTACATTTCTGCATGCTTACACTACACCTGCACCACTTCCTGGATCACTAAATACCTTCATTTGCATGCTACACTGCTGCAAATGGGGTAATTAGCATACAGGGGCCAGGAGCTGTGCGGGTGTAGTGTACGCAGGTAGTGCACGTGTAAACAGCTCGTACCTGGATTGCTCACTGGCCATATTTGGTATTGGAATGCCAACGCTACGCCTGCACCTGGTGCAAGCTTCATGAATCCTGGGGTTTATGTTAAGGAGTCAGGAGATTTTTTTATATAAATTAAAACAATTCATTATTGAAGATGGACAATGTATTTTTTTTACTGAAGATATGCAATCATTACTTACTTGGGTCTACCTTAATTAACCAAAAGCTGATTCCAGCGAAAGCAAATCCATCGACACATATACATCGAACTGCGAAATAAGCGAACTCACAAAACTGCGAAACTCAAAATACAGATTTGTCATACTCGGCCAACCCCACCACCCGAAACACACTACCCACCCAAACAAAATAAATAAACTACAAACATCACCAACCAAAACCCTACTTCTAACCCTACACTATACCCCACATACACCACTATCTATGCACTCTCCTTAACCCCTCCCTAACCCTAAGGTCTGTAACTACCGCACACTTACCCTACGGAGCTATACCCAAACAAAATAAATAAACCACACACATACACTAACCAAACCCCTATCCCAAACCCTGCACTAAACGTTAAATACATTACCCATATTACATTACCTATCTATGCGCTTACCTTAACCCGCAACTTAATGTCCATAACTATTGCATGCTTAACGTACGGATCTGTAGCTCAGATGGGCCAACCAAGACACTTCCACATTCAAATTTTGCGGTAATTTCGCGGTTTTGTGAGTTCGCTAATTTTGCGGTTCGATGCATTTGTGTCGATGGATTTGCATTCGCTGGAATAAGCTTTCGGTTAATTAAAGTAGACCCACTTACTTCTATACCTATGAAAGAAGGATTAGATTGCATATTTATGGATGGTATTTTGATTAATATATATATTTTTTTCATTTTTAACAACAATTATTGTCAACAAATGCAAGGTGTTGCAATGGAGGCTGCTGTAGCCCCCTCATTTGCAAACCTTGTTTTAGGATGGTGGGAATGTGAAATACTCCCTCAACTTAAATATTATCAGTATGTTAAATGTTATTTTAGATTTCTAGATGATTTGTTTTGTTATCAAAGGGTCTAGTGAATTGTGTTATGCATTTTTTAGAAGAAATAAAATTCTAGTACTACATTTTTAAAATTTATTAAAAGTGGATCTGGTTTGACAGTGCATGTTTTGGTTATAAATGGAATTAATATAGAAAAAAATAATTGTATAGTACTATATATAGAAAAGATACAGTAGCAAATAATTATTTGTCATATGATAGTAATTACCCATTTTGTATTAAAAACAATATTCCTAAGAATCACTTTATGAGGGCTTCTAGACTTACTGCTGATAATAAGATATTATCTGATGAGTTTTATAATATTAAATGTGGGTTTTCAGAAAAAGGTTATAAAGCCTCTGTCTTCGATTTTTATAGCAAAGAAGTTTTAGAAAAGTGAGACAAAGAATATTTGTCTTTCTTTCTGGGGGGGGTGTCTCTTAAAATAATAATAATTATAAAAAAATAAGATGACCTGACATACGATGCTGTTTGTGCTTTTGATATGTCAGTAGATGGTTCCTTTGTGAAGTCTGTTCTATTTAATAATTGGAATATTATTAGAGGTAATCCAGAGCTATTAAAAGTAGTGGGTGATAAGCCTAAATTAGTATTTAACAAAAATGACACCATGAAAAAATGTTTTACATAGACATAAGTTTTTTTTTATTAATAATAAACATAGTATAGTTTCTCAAAAAGAATGGGGTACATTTGCTTGTAGTACTTGTAAAGCCGGTAGATATATGAGCAACACTGTATTTTATTTCAACATTTAGATCCTACTGTTTATGCTAAGACTAGATTTACTTGTTCCTCTGAAGGGTTGGTTTATGTTGCTACCTGTCAAGGATGTACTGTTTTCTATGTAGATATGACTTCTAGAAAATTTTGTATACATATTTTAGAACATATTTGTGATATAAACAGTGCAAAAAATGATAAAGCTCTATAGAAACATTTAGCTAATTTTCCTGAACACTAAAACATTTGTATTTCATGGATTACAGATTGTTAGTAAAAGTATGAGATGAGGTGATTATAAAAATATAATTGAACAAAAAGATTTCTTATGGCAAATGAAATTGAGGGCTGACAGATTTCCAGGCTCAATGGAATGATTACTATCAAGTGTTTTCTTAAAGATAGAAGACCTAAGAAATTGTAATTTTAATTAATAATTTAATAATCTAATTATGTAGTTAACTGTCAATTTGTTTGTGTATAAAAACGTTTTTATTGTCTTGCTGTGTAAATCTGATGAAGTCCTAGATCCTTAAGAATGAAAGCACTTAGTTAATAAACATTTTTGTGTTCTCTGGTAGATGAAAGGGAAAGAGACAGGGATAAGAAAGGTGAAAGTGTCAGTGTGATTGATAGAGAGATTGGCAATGGAAGAGAAATGGAAAGAAAAGTGGTTTTAGTCAGTAAGGGAGCATGAGCATAGCCACAAGGAAGTCAGATGTTATTTGTGGTTGTGTTTGAAACATGTAGGAATGTTGTCTTGTTTTAGGGTGGGTGGGATGGAGGTCCAGTTCTTAGCAACAGAGGCTGAGTAAAGTGAGTCGCCTGCACTGTTATGAGACTTGTCCTGGTCAGGATATATGTTTTCAGTGAACAGAGATTCCTTTGAGAGAGGTAGTGCTAGAGGATGTTTTGTAGTGACAGCCCAGTGTAGGGCTTGTACATTATTTTGTTGGCACCAAGCAGTTGGGAGTAGGTAAGGTAAGTAGGTAGTTTGGGCCAGTGCAGGTACGTCAGTGCTAGGTAGTGGTGTGAATGATTTGGTAAATTGGATCCAAACATAACTATTTTATTGTAGCAAACCTCTGGTAGGTTGGATGCAAACTTAGCTACTTTATTGTAGCAAACCTGTAGTTTATTTTTAAGGTGGAGTGAAGTTTAGTCACAATGGGTGCTGCATAGAAAAGTGAAGGGAGATGATAAGATGTTGCTAAAGAATTCCTAGAGTAGTCAGTGAGAAAGGGTTTGTTTCTGTAGAGGAACCCCAACTTTTGGTGAGTTTTGTTGATGGTGTCAGTGATGTGTTGATCATATTTTCCGTTATCATTAATTAAAGACACAAATTACCTTTGTGTTGGAAACTTGTTTCAGTTGAGGTATTATTTGCTGATGTGATGTTATAGGATTGTTTCTGTACTGACAGAGACTCAGGTGAAAACAGCATTAATTTGGTTTTTGTAGCATTTAAAAGTAGTTGGTAGTCATCTAGCCAGTCTTCAACTGAGGAAAAGGATTTCTGGGTCATCTTGTGGAGTCGTGGTAGACTTAGTGCAGAGCATATGAGCATGGTATCTTCTGTGTATTAGGTTCATAGATTCATAGGTAGGTACTAGGCTATCTGCCCGAGGGCATTTACAAGCCTAGCCAGAGTGTGCCGGCTTTCGCCGCCCCATTGATTAATTAACTGATCCTCTGTCAAGCAGAGCCAATGAAGTGATCCCAGGGGTGTATTTTCTGTTACCCATCCACTCGTCAAGGCTTCTCTTGAAGAGTGTTAGTGAGTGGCTCTGCCTGATGTAATTTGGAATTTTGTTCCAAAGCATGGGGAGTCTCTGTGACAGGAATCTATCCCTCCAGCATGTTTTATTTATTGTTGTGGCGAGGTTTAGCTCACTAGAGTGTGTGGCTTGCAGTGACTTGGATTTATTTAGGTGGAGCATGTCCATCAATTCTGAGTTGGACATGGCTTTGTAAGTCAGGCAGTGATCACTTCTGAGTAAGCGATTTGCCACTGAGTACAGCCAGAGTTTTTTCAGCTGCAAAGGACATATGTTTGAGACCAGTAATCCTCTTGGTGAGGTACTTTTGTGGTCTTTACCGCTGTTGGAAGTGTCTTGTGAAGTACATCCCAAATGGGGCATTGTACTCTATGATGGGTCTAATGAGTGAAGAGTAGAGGGGCACTATAACCTCTTTATTTTTAGATGCAAACCCTTTAGCAATTAGATGGGTCACATAAAAAGATTTTCTAACTACTTTGGCAAGATGATTGTCAAAGGAGAGATTACTATCTACCTGGGTCCCCAGACCTCTTATTACCTCTTCTGTATTAAGGGGGCTGGTAATTCATGGGTGTTTTGTTTTTCCCAAACTGGATGACTATGCATTTTTTGGCATTTAGCTTGAGGCCATGACTTTGATACTAGGTGTCCGTCTCAATAAGGCCCTTTTGGAGGATGTCTGTGTCAGCCGGAAAGTCAATTATGGCTCCCAGTTTGCAGTCATTGGCAAACTTGGTTAGCCATAGTCCTCTTGTGTTTGCCTGTACTTCTGAGAAGTATATGCCAAACAGTAGGGGACCCAAGACCGAGTCTTGCGGGACAGGACACCACTTGTGACTGGTTTAGAGTCAGACCTGGAGACCACTATTCTTACCGTGTGAGTTCTGTCTGTAAGCCAGTTGGCAACCCATCTCATGACATAGGGGTTTATGTTCAGGCTGGTGAGTTTTTCTGTAATACCCAAGTGGGGAATGATGTCGAAAGCCTTGGTGAGGTCAATGTAGGCTGTGTGAACAACCTTTCCCTGTCTATGGCCTTGGTGACTGTCTCAAAGAAGTCAACCAGGTTTAGTAGGCATGATCTCCCTTAACAAAGCTGAACTGGGTCGAGTCAAGTGTTTGGAGGTTCCCAATGTCTTTGTTAATGAGTTCCATGATTATGTGCTCCATAGCCTTGCAGACCAGGCTAGTCAGGCTTATGGGGCGATAGTTACCTGGGTCAGCTGTGGCCCCTCCTTTGTGGAGAGGAATAACCATTGCTGTGTGCCATTCTATGGGCACGTAGCCTGTGGAGAGGCTGAGGTTGAACAGCGTGTTTAGGTCGGGGGTTAGTTCTTTCTGTAGTTCGTGCAAGATGCAGCCTGGGACACCATCTGGTCCCACTGATGCTGTGTTTTTGGCTTTTGAAAGGGCTGTTTTCACCTGTGTGTCTGTGATTTTTGGGACACTACACTTTTACGGTATTGTTGTGGGCCCTTTTGGAGGTGAGAGGGGGGTGAAGTTTGCACTGAATCTATCTGTCAGGATGTTGACAATATTATAGGTTTATAGGTTCATAGGTTCATACTAGGCTATCTGCCCTAGGGCATTTATAAGCCTAGCCAGAGTGTGTTTGGCTTTCGACACTCATTTTAAATTAATTTTGCTATGCCCTTTTTCGAGGTTAGTATACTGTGCCTCTGTCTAACAGTGACACAGAAGTGATACCCGGGGTAAACCTACAATCTCCCATCCACTCATCAAGATTCCTCTTGAAGAGAGTCAATGAGGGACTCTGCCTAACCTGGACTGGGATTTTATTCCAGAGTGAAGGGAGCCTCTGGGTTATGAATCTGTCCCTCCAGCATGTCCTATTTATTTCAATGCTGAGGTTCAAGTCTCTCGAGCACGTAGCTCAATGGGATTTGGATTTTCTGAGGTGCAGCATGTCCATTAATTCCGGGTTGGACATGGCTTTATACGTCAGGCACAGATCGCCTCTGAGCTGGAGTTTCTTTAACTGGGCAGCATATGGCATCTGTTTGAGCCCTTTGATCCTCTTGGTGAGGTACTTTTCGGGTATTTCCAGTTGCTGCAGGTGTCTGGTAAGGTACATCCCAAAAGGGGCATTGTACTCAATTATGGGCCTGATGAGGGATGAATAAAGAGGCACGATGACCTCCCCTGATCTAGATGTGAATCCCTTCATGATTAGGTGGGCTATATAAAATGTTTTTCTAACCACTTTGGCCACGTGGTTGTCAAATGAGAGATTGCTATCAACTTGGGTCCCCAGATCCTAATTACTTCTTCTGTACTTAATGGACTACCACCTATGTGGTAATTTGTGGGCACTTTGTTTTTGCCAAAGGGATGACTATATACTTTTGGTGTTTAGCTTGAGGCCATGGCTCTGGCACCAGTTGTCTGTTTCTATGAGGCCCTTTTGGAGGATGCTTGTGTCGGCTGGAGAGTTGATTATGGCGCCCAGTTTGCAGTCATCTGTGAACTTGGTCAGCCACAGTCCTTCCGTGTTGGCCTGTACCTCCGAGAAATATATACCGAACAAGAGAGGTCCCAGGACTGAGCCTTGTGGGATGCCACTTGTAACTGGTTTGGAGTCTGACATGGCTCCAGCAATTCTAACCATGTGGGTTCTGTCCTTGAGCCAGTTTGCAACCCATCTAGTGACATAGGGGTTTATATTTCAGCTGGTGAGCTTATCTATAATGCCCAAGTGGGGTATTGTATCGAAGGCTTTTGCGAGGTCTAGGTAGGCTGTGTGGACCACCTTCCCCTCGTCAATGGCCTTGGTGACTGTTTCAAAGAAATCAACCAGGTTTAAGAGGCAGGATCTGCCCTTAACAAAGCCAAACTGGGTAGGATCCAGTGTCTGTAGGTCCCCAATATCTTTATTTATGAGGTCCATGATGATCCTTTCCATAGCTTTGCAGACCAAGCTAGTCAGGCTTATGGGGTGATAGTCTCCAGGATCCGTTGAGGCACCACCTTTGTGGAGAGGGACCACTGTTGCTGTATGCCACTATTTGGGTACATATCCTGTAGTAAGGCTGAGATTGAACAGTAGTTTTATGTTTGGGTTTAGCTCTTCTTGGAGTTCATGTAGGATGCAGCCCGGGACACCGTCTGGTCCCATTGATGCTGTGTTTTTTGCTTTGGAGAGGGCAGCTCTTACCTGAGCATCTGAGATGTCAGGGGGCAGCACTCTTCTGGGATAGATATTTGCCCTTTTGGTGGGGAGGGGGGGAGAAGTTTGCACTGAACCTGTCAGCTGGGATGTTGGCAATGTCTGTGGGTTCGGTGTATTTTTTGTCATTTTGGTCTAATTCTGAGCATATCTGGGAATTCCCACCCAGGTTCCTAACATAACTAAAGAAAGCCTTGTGATTATCCTTAGTGTCCTGTGCAATTTTTCTCTCAAAGCTGGCCTTAGACGATTTTATGAGTGCCCGTAGTTTTTTGCTAATACTGATCAGAGATGCCTTCCCTTTTTGGGATTTTTCTCTATCATGTAGTAGCTTCCTCCTTCTATTGTATAGTTTGTTTATGGTTGGGATCCACCAGACAGGACGTCTGCCTTTGGAGGATTGGGTCTTGGTTTTATTTGGGATTGCATGATCCATGCATTTTTGAAGGTGTTCATAGAATGCATTTATAAAGGATTCTGCGGTCTGGGCCGTATTTTCCACAGGCCCTGGGGGCTTTGAAGCATTCCACCTCGGTTTTGAGGAGTGTGAAATTTGCTTTAGAGAAGCTTTTCACTGTGGTTTTCAGGGCAGGGGGTGGAGTCGGGATGTGAATATCCAGTGAGATTAGTTTATGGTCTGATCTTACCAGTGAGGGATACACTTCTGGTCTGGAGCATAGAGTCTCCATGTTAGTGATGATCAGGTCCAGTATGTTTTCCCCTCTTGTGGGAGTAGTAACAAGTTGTTCCATAGCATCTGAGTTTATAAATTCTAGGAACCTTTGGGCTAGGGTGTTGGAGCTAGAGTAATGCTCCCAGTCTATGTTTGGGTAGTTGAAGTCGCCCAATATAATGGTGTTTGGAGAGACCTTCATATTTTCCAGTGTTCTCAGGAAGGCCGAGTGGGGTTCCTGGGTTTGGGAGGGTGGTCTGTAGCAGGCTATAAACTGGAAGGCAGTTTTACCCACTGTTAGTTGCACATGGATAGTCTCTGATGCTTCGTGCTGTGCCACCAACCTGGAGGTGTGGGTATCTTTGACGAATATTGATACTCCCCCTCCTTTTGTGGTTCTGTCCAAGTTTTGGGGCTGAAAAGCATGATATGAGGTATAACCTGGTAGTGCTGGGGTGCTCTCGGGAGCCTTGAACCAGGTTTCTGTTACTGCACAGATATCGATGTTCTCCATGCTAAGGAGAGTTTGAGTGCGTGCATCTTGAGGTTTAGACTTCTGGCGTTGAGTAGCATTACTCTTAGTTTCTTATCCCTTGTGATACCTATGGAGGTGGGTTTGTCTTTTGAGCCTTGCCTAAAAAAGGCACTATGGGGGTAGTAAGAGCCTTTGCCAATATCCGAAAGCCCAGGGGTGACAGGTGCAAGCCATCCCTAGCAAAGCATCGTGGCTTGTCGAGCATGTCATCCCAGGCTGACAAGCATTGGATCCCCTTTGAATGACACCAATACTTAAGCCATTTGTTGAAATTGATCATCTTGTCTTCATATTGTGGTATCATTCTTGGTGAGGGTAAGATGCTACTCAAGGTCAGGGTCATACCGGCCTGGGCTACATGCTCAGAGAGCTCCTCTATGTCTCTTTTCATGTAGTCCAGGGAGGTACGTCTCAGGTCATTCACTCCAGCATGGACAATGACTGAGTCATATTTGCACTTGCCTTGGAATGACCTGAGTGCTTGTGTTATGTGGCGGATCCTAGCGCCCAACAGGCAGCTTACCGTGACCTTCTCCTTGTTCAGCCCGGTGAGCGGGACGTCAGTGTGCCTGACGATAGAGTCACCTATTACAAGTGTATTAGGTGTGTTGTTTAGCCTTAAGGGCTGCAACTGTTCGGCACACTGGCTTTGTGAGCTATGTGTTGCACGTGTTTTGTTTTGGGGTAGCGGTTGCTTGGGTGTCTGCTTTGGAGGTCTCTGCTGCTTAGGCAGAATTTTATTTAGAGCCTCTGAGTATGTTTTTGTGTGTTTACGTGTTTGGTTTGCTGTCGTGGTAGGTCTATGTGAGACTGGAATTGTAGTGAGTGTGGTTTCCTTCTCCTCCTGACTGGTTTCGTCAGTACAGAGTTGAGAGAGCCTAGCCTCCAGTATGGCTATATGGTTGCATCTCTCACATGTGTTGGAATTTGTTGGGGGGAGGAGAGGGTTGTCTGTGTACATAGGTTCAGTATATTTTGTGCTATTTTGCACTAGTTCAGTGCATATCTGCGAGTTGCCACTTAGATTCTTAACATAGCTAACACAAAATGTACTACTTATATAAGGCAAGACAGGATGTCAGTGATGAGCTGAAACTACCCCCCACTGCTATCAATGGCAACACAGAAATTCTAAAAAGTACTCTGTAGAGAGACAGCCACAACTTCAGCTGAGTTAATATTCAATGAAAAACAAATAAATAAATTAAATACAGTACTATATGCAAAAGAGCAGATAAAAGTGGACTTAAATTCACTTATATGTCCAGCTGAATTCAGGTAGATGTTAGCCGGCCAAAGCTCTGATATTAAGCAGAGATAACTCAAAATGTACCACTTATATAAGGCAAGACAGGATGTCAGTGATGAGTTGAAACTACCCCCACTGCTATCAATGGCTACACAGAAATTCTAAAAAGTACTCTGTAGAGAGACAGCCACAACTTCAGTTGAGTTAATATTTAGTGAAAAACACAAATAAATAAATTAAATACAGTACTATATGCAAAAGAGCAAATAAAAGTGTACTTAAATTCACTTATACGTCCAGCTGATTTCAGGTAGATGCTAGCCGGCCAAAGCTCTGATATTAAGCCTTTGTGGTTATCTTTTGAATCTTTGGCTATTTTTCTTTCGAAGTTAGCCTTGGATGATTTCATGAGGGACCTCAGCTTTCTTACTGATACTGATCAGGGATGTCTTTCCTTCTTGGGATTTGCTTTTTTTCTGAACCAGTTTTCTCCTCTTGCATAGCCTGTTTATTGCAGGGGTCCACCAAACTGGTTTCCTTCTCTTAGAGGAGTAAGTCTTGGTTTTGCTAGGGATGGCATGATCCATGCATCCTTGTAGGTGCTCATAGAGTGCATTTGTAAAGGTTTCTGCATCTTGGGCAGCGTTATCCTTTAGCGTGGGGGCTGTGAAACTTACCACCTCTGTCTTAAGTAAGGTGAAGTTTGGTTTAGAAAAGTTTTTTACTGTGGTTTCCATAGTTGAGGGTAGTGGTGGGGTGTGGACATCCAGAGTGATTAGTTTATGGTTTGATCTAACCAGTAACGGGTTGACCTCCGGTGTGGAACACCTGTTGCCATGTTGGTGATGACCAGGTCCAACATGTTTTCACCTCTGGTATGGGAGTTTACCAGCTGATCCAGGGCATTTGAGTTGATGAATTCCAGGAAGCGCTGGGCCTGGGAATTTGTACTTGAGTAGTTTTCCCAGTGAATGGTAGGGTAACTGAAATCGCCCAATATCAGGGTGTTTGGTAGGAACTTCATGTTTCCAGTGTCTCCAGAAAGGTGGAATGGTGGTCCTGGGTCATGGAGGGTGATCTGTAGCAGGCCACAATTTGCATTGCAGATTTGCCTGATGTTAGTTGCACATGAATGATCTCAGAGGTATCATTCTGTGCCACTAACCTGGAGGTGTAGGTATCCTTGATGAATATGGATACACCTCCTCCTTTTGTGTTTCGGTCCATGTTCTGTGGCCGAAACATGTGGTATGAGTTGTAGCCCAGTAGTGCTGGGGTGCTCTCTGAAGCTTTGAACCAGGTTTCAGTTACTGCGCAGATGTCGACGTTCTCCATACTGAGGAGTGCTTTGAGTGCATGCATTTCGAGATTTAAACTCCTGGTGTTGAGTAGCATAACCCTCAGTTTTTTGTTAATTGTGCTGTTTACGGAGGTGGGTTTGACTTTTGAGCCTTGCCTAAAAAAGGCACTATGGGGGCAGCAAGAGCCTTGGCCAGTATTCAAAAGCCTAGGGGTGACAGGTGCAAGCCGTCTCTTGCGAAGCAACGTAGCTTGTTGAGCATGTCGTCCCAGGCTGACAGACACTGGATCCCCTTTGAATGACACCAGAAGCTTAGCCAATTGTTGAAATTGATCATTTTTTCTTTATACTGAGGTATCGTTCTTGGTGAGGGCAGGATGCTATTCAGGGTCAGGGTCATATCAGCCTGGGCT
This sequence comes from Protopterus annectens, assembly GCF_019279795.1. Lineage (NCBI taxonomy): Eukaryota > Metazoa > Chordata > Ceratodontiformes > Protopteridae > Protopterus > Protopterus annectens. Next base: position 1,086,283,242 of record NC_056744.1, on the reverse strand, counting down.
ACATGATCAGAGAGCTCTTCCATGTCTCTTTTCATGTAGTCAAGGGAGGTACGTCTCAGGTCATTCACACCAACATGAACAATGACAGAGTCATATTTGTACTTGTTCTGGAGTGACCTGAGTGCTTCTGTTATGTGGAAGATTCTTGCTCTTGACAGGCAGCTAACAGTAACCTTTTGCTTGTCCAGCCTAGTGAGTGGGACATCAGTGTGCCTGACTATAGAGTCACCTATTACTAGTGTGTTAGGTATGTTATTTCGCCTTAAGGGCTTTGATTGTGCTGCACACTGATTTTGTATGTGTTGTCTGGTTTGTGATGGGAAGTGCAGGTTGTTTGGGTGTCTGCTTTGGAGGTCTCCGATGCTTTTGCAGGTTTTTATTTAGAGCCTCCAAGTAAGATTTTGTGTATTTATGTGAATTTTTTGCCAGTGCTGTTTTAGTAGGTCTGTGTGCGGCTGGAGTTGTGGTGCAAGTGTTAACCTCCTCCTCCTCTTGACTGTCTGTTCCAGTCTTGGGTGGAGACAGATTAGCTTCCAGTTTGGCTGTATAATTGCATCTCTCACATAGGTTAGTGTTTTGTGGTAGGAGGAGAGGGTTGTCTGTGTACATGAGGCAGTTGTAACATTGCCTTAGGATACCCAGATTCACCAGCTGGACTAGAGAGTGCACCTGAAGTTGCCCTTTGGTCATGCCTGAATAGTAGGGTGAGCTGCTTAGTTGCTTGGTTGGTGAGGGGTGAATAAAGAGCCTTGCCCTGCTGGGCAATCAGTGTCAGGGTATACTAGTGCTTGCTATTAGGTCTGAGCAAGTGCTGAGCTGTAAGATGCTTTTTGAGTGCTTAGGTTGAGAGTTAGACTAGTTTCAAGGGAAAAACTGAAGAGGAGACTTAGTGGAACCGGGAATAAATTAACTGTAGCTAACTGGCACTGCCCAGTGGCAAAACCTTGCAAACGCAGTTTTTATAGTAGGGAAATGAAAGAGATAGAAATTAGCCCAAAATGGCCAATAAACTACTAACTTCTGGGCTGGAACCACTCCTCCAGGGACAGTTAGGTTGCTCAAAGCTCCCCTCTCTCACAGGTGAACAGAGAAACTTCCTTCTATCCAAGTAAGGTATGGGCAACTCAGAAACTAGTATCACAACCCTGAATTCATCACTAGCCTAAAAACTGGACTATACTAGCTTAGAAAGGTGGGAAACAAAGAATTTTTTTTTTTTTTGAAAAGATAAGGCAAAAACAGTAAAAAAATACACTTAAAACAGCTTTAAATTACTACAAACGATCAGAAAAGGCTATCACACTTTAATGTATAGCCTACAACAGTTGAACAAATTATTTAAACAAAAAACTTTTTAAAAGTGCAGGCAGTCAAATAAGTACAATATGTGACAAAAACAAGCTTTCAAAGCACAATAAAGGCTGGAAAATCTGCGTTTAGGCAGAAAACAGTTAAGTACAGCAAGAAAGTACAGAAAACTGATACTTAATCACTCCAAAGTCTCTCTCCTAAGCTAGAAGGCTTGTATCAGTTTAAGGCTTTCTAGTGCTACCCAGTAGGTTAGTTACAGGAAAGATGGGAAAGAAGAGCAGATGTGGTCTTTTAAACCAGAAAGTTGAAAGAGACGGACAAACTGTCCAAATGGTCAATAAACTACAATTTCTGGGCCAGGAACCTCTCCTCTCATGGTAGACAGGCTACCTAGTGCTTACCACTCCCACTGATAAGCTAGATGGCTTTCTTCCAACACAGAAAGGCTTGTGGGGCTCATAAGCTTACCAACAGTCCTGGATACAGCAACTCTGTATCTGGACTAGGCTAGTTACAGGAAAGGTGGGAAACAAGCGCAAGTGTGGATTTTAAACCAGGACATTGAAAGAGATGGAAAGAAAATGTCCAAACGGCCAATAGCTACAATTTCTGGACCAGGAACCACTCCTCTTGTTATAGACAGGCTACCTAATGCTTACCACTCCCACCGATAAGCTAGAAGGCTTCTCTCCAACACAGAAAGGCTTGGGTGGCTCAGAAGCTTACAAAAAGTCCTGGATACAGCAAATCTGTACCTGGACTAGACTAGTTACAGGAAAGGCAGGGAGCTGCGCAAATGGCCAAATAAACTACAATTTCTGGGCCAAAACTCACTCTTCCCATGGAGGATAGGCTACCTAGTGCTTACCACTCCCACTGATAAGCTAGAAGGCTTTCCTCCAACACAGAAAGGCTTGGGGGCTCAGAAGCTTACTAATAATCCTGGATACAGCAACTAGGTAACCAGACTAGGCTAGTTATAGGAAAGGCGGGAAACAGGCACAACAGTGGCGGCTGGTGACTTCAAATCACAGGGGGGCTGCAGGAGACAGCTGAATGGGTGGGGTCAATGGGAGGGGGTGTGGTCAACCAGAAAGGGGAGGAGCTATGCACAAAACCACAAAAAACTAACTTTAATTAAATACGCTGCCCTGGGTGGCAAACCATCATTATGAAAGTCCAATCAAGACAAAATAAGTGTAGAAGAATAAAAATATTTCAATGCATTGGCTGCATGACAGCTTACTTAATATCTAGATGGAAACAAAAGGTTGTGAGGCATGAAAAATAAATTACTTTTTAAATACATTACTGGAATGCCAGTCAAAATCAAGTATAAGAAAAACCAGAAGCACTCAACTCAAACCACTTCTCCTTGCACTGCAGTCCTAATTATAATATATTCAGCTTTATTAAAGTACCAAGTAACATGCTGAAAGTAGAAATCTATGTGATGCCCCACTTGTAAAAATGTTTCTTATCCAAAAAGACCTGCTGCCTGACAACTTGTTTCATGGGGAAAACATGATAAAAGTAAATGAAAAGCAAACAAGAAACAAGCTCAAGATACATTGCTTAAAGGATTACTGTACAGGTTATGGACCACACATGATTGGCATTCTGTTTAGTTTACGGGTAAAGTCTGTAGAGATGACTGGAAGTCTCAAACAAGTGTAATGAGCTTTTTAAAATAATGGAATCCTGTCCTTTAATACCCAAGGCTTATACATTATCTAGTCAAGTATTCTCTGCATGGCAACAACAGAAAGGCTTTCAATGTTGGCAATTCTTTAACAGTATGCTTATTAAAGCTTACTTGCATCTTACGATCTCAGACAAGCTTACCTTATGGTCATTAAAGCATTGCTACTTAAAAACACAGAGCAACAGGCACTTTGAGTAATAAGCATAAATCAACAGTACAAAAATATGACAGAAACCAGACCATTCTGCAAAATCAAGGACAGATGAAAAGCCACTGTAGTACTTATGCAGTGTGTCCTCCCCATCCAAGGTAGATACAACTACTCCTTGCCTTGCTTGGACACATCCAGAGTCACTACATGGGGGAGTGGGGTGAAACAAGCATGTCACAATTTGAAATCTCTCTGGCTGACTGTGATGGCCCTGACACATTTGTCATACCTCTCAACCTCAAGAGCAAGAAATCTGGACAAAGCCATACACAGAAGTGGGACAAAGGGCCAACAATAAGGACAATTTTAACATATTACTCTAATAAACTTAGAAAGATAATAGAATAGGTCTTGCATTAGTATGAATTTTCTGAAGGGTATAAAATCTGAAACTCAAATGTCTGTCATTTTCTAACTTCAGTCTTTAGTGATGTCAATAATTTGCCAAAAACAAAATTTTATGAAAATGGACAAAATGTGATGCAAAATATAAATCAGACACTCAATACAGCTGCTACGTGGCAAAGAAGGGACACTTTAATATTAGTACTGCTACCTTGAGCAGCTGACAAAATATAAAAGAATCTACATGCATTTCAAGTAATCTATAACTTTGATTATTACAGTTATTTCTTAATTGTAAACCCTCCATGTTTTCTTCCAAAATTGCTATTTTATGGAGGGATTATAAGGGGAAGAGCAACATTTTGAGCCAAAATTGGGGACAGTTGAGAGGTTGGCTATGCCTAATTCTATAAAGCAATTTATTTGCATGTACCTCTCAACCTGTTAATGCAGTAAATCTGAACAAGGCCAAATATATTGGGGCACATATAAACAGTACTAAAATTGCTCTTGTATAAATTGAGACAGTTGCTAGAACAGCTCTTACTTTAACATGCATTTTCTGAAGGTTATGAAGTCTGAAACTTATAGTGACTTCTGGCAAATCATTTAGGAATTAAAACTACAAATTTTATGAACAAACCAAAAATAAGAAGCAAAAATCTATTCATTCTTTGAAAATCTGGACAGTTGGGAGGTATAGTTCAGCTGGGCCTGTCTGAGTTTGCTGCCCTTCCCCTGACAAAATAATGGTTGAATGGGCCTCTGCAGCCATTCCAATGAACCATTATACTTGGCTATTTCACTCCATTTACCATAAACACTAATGTGCATACTGCTTTACTTCTATGATGAGTTGGACTTCATTTGAAAGTTTTATTTTGTATTTTACAGCACAAACACTAAGTCATCTGTTAAACAAAGCAATGCAGTCTCACAATGAAAACTTAGCATTAAAACTTCTATGCCCTTGAAACTCACATTCATTGAAACAGCATTGAAACCCACATTCAAAGAAAATACATTTTGCCAGTGGCAGATAAAGATTAATTTTGGGCTGTTTTCAATCATAGGCTCCTTGCATATGAAACATACATGTGCTCTTTTGATACACCTTCCTCATTGTACTAAAATTATATTCCTTGTACAATACAGTACACTTGTTACAGGATGTTTTAAATTTGTTTTGAACATTTTTCCAGTAAGCAATGAAACAAACCATATGCACCCATAATGGCAAAACTGCCCAGTTGAGAACATTTATCATAAAAAGTCTACTCAGACTTCCACAGTCCACCATTATTAGTAAATATACACAATTCCACAGTCCACCATTATTAGTAAATATGCACAATTCCCCAGTCCACCATTATCAGTAAATATACAATTCCACAGTCCACCATTATCAGTAAATATGCACAATTCTACAGTCCACCTTTATCAGTAAATATGCACAATTCTACAGTCCATTATCAGTAAATATGCAATCTCTGAAGTCAGTCATCTAAATAATTCCACATTAAAGAAATCTGTAACTAATGAAGTGGTTGCTGCTAGCAATCACCTTTATATTTCATGGTTTCATCGAAAAATAAAGTGTCTGTTGCCCCTCAGGAATAAATTGTCTATATTACATTAAAAATGATAAGCTAGTAATAATATTGCAAGAGGAAATGGATGGCAAACTGATAACGAACTCATAGTTAGTATCTTCACCAAGGAGAACATTCTCAGTACGGCAGCATCTACCTCTTGTGGGAGTAGAACCCACAACCTTCTGCATCAAAAGCAAGTACACAGCCTGTTGTGCTATAGCATTAACTTGACAAAGCACTAAACTTCTATTCCCCTGCAGCTCTCAGTTCCTTGTAAAATCTACTCAATACTCAACTGCATCTCAACCCGCAGCTCAAGAAAACTGAAAGCCAAAATGTATTGGGGTCAAAAGGCCAAAAACACGGACACATTAAACATTTCTTGTATAATCTTGGAAAGTTGCTAGAATAAAATGTTTTGTTGCCACCATATATTTTACTGCCAAGGTCCCTGAGCAAAAACAGTCAGAGTAACATACCACTATACATCAGCTGCTTTGTAAAAAGAGGAAGACTGAAACTTAAATGGCTATCATTTAGTGAATTCAGTTCTCACCATAGCTGTCAACCTCTTAGTACAAAACACCTGGACAAACCCAGTAATGTTGCCATGTTGGTGATGCAGCCAGAGTCCAACATGTTTTCACCTCTGGTATGGGAGTTTACCAGCTGATCCAGGGCATTTGAGTTGATGAATTCCAGGAAGTGCTGGGCCTGGGAATTTGTACTTGAGTAGTTTTCCCAGTGAATGGTAGGGTAACTGAAATCGCCCAATATCAGGGTGTTTGGTAGGAGCTTCATGTTTCCAGTGTCTCCAGAAAGGTGGAATGGTGGTCCTGGGTCATGGAGGGTGATCTGTAGCAGGCCACAATTTGCATTGCAGATTTGCCTGATGTTATTTGCACATGAATGATCTCAGAGGTATCATTCTGTGCCACTAACCTGGAGGTGTAGGTATCCTTGATGAATATGGATACACCTCCTCCTTTTGTGTTTCGGTCCATGTTCTGTGGCCGAAACATGTGGTATGAGTTGTAGCCCAGTAGTGCTGGGGTGCTCTCTGAAGCTTTGAACCAGGTTTCAGTTACTGCGCAGATGTCGACGTTCTCCATACTGAGGAGTGCTTTGAGCATGTGCATTTTGAGATTCAAACTCCTGGTGTTGAGTAGCATAACCCTCAGTTTTTTTGTTAATTGTGCTGTTTACGGAGGTGGGTTTGACTTTGAGCCTTGCCTAAAAAAGGCACTATTGGGGCAATAAGAGACTTGGCTAGTATTCAAAAGCCTAGGTGACAGGTGCAAGCCGTCTCTTGCGGCAACGTGAGCTTGTTGAGCATAGTCGTCCCAGGCTGACAGACACTGGATCCCCTTTGAATGACACCAGAAGCTTAGCCAATTGTTGAAATTGATCATTTTTTATTTATACTGAGGTATCGTTCTTGGTGAGGGCAGGATGCTATTCAGGGTCAGGGTCATGTCAGCCTGGGCTACATGATCAGAGAGCTCTTCCATGTCTCTTTTCATGTAGTCAAGGGAGGTACGTCTCAGGTCATTCACACCAACATGAACAATGACAGAGTCATATTTGTACTTGTTCTGGAGTGACCTGAGTGCTTCTGTTATGTGGAAGATTCTTGCTCTTGACAGGCAGCTAACAGTAACCTTTTGCTTGTCCAGCCTAGTGAGTGGGACATCAGTGTGCCTGACTATAGAGTCACCTATTACTAGTGTGTTAGGTATGTTATTTCACCTTAAGGGCTTTGATTGTGCTGCACACTGATTTTGTGTGTGTTGTCTGGTTTGTGATAGCAAGTGCTGGTTGTTTTGGTGTCTGCTTTGGAGGTCTCTGATGCTTTTGCAGGTTTTTATTTAGAGCCTCCAAGTAAGATTTTGTGTATTTATGTGAATTTTTTGCCAGTGCTGTTTTAGTAGGTCTGTGTGCGGCTGGAGTTGTGGTGCAAGTGTTAACCTCCTCCTCTTGACTGTCTGTTCCAGTCTTGGGTGGAGACAGATTAGCTTCCAGTTTGGCTGTATAACTGCATCTCTCACATAGGTTAGTGTTTTGTGGTAGGAGGAGAGGGTTGTCTGTGTACATGAGGCAGTTGTAACATTGCCTTAGGATACCCAGATTCACCAGCTGGACTAGAGAGTGCACCTGAAGTTGCCCTTTGGTCATGCCTGAATAGTAGGGTGAGCTGCTTAGTTGCTTGGTTGGTGAGGGGTGAATAAAGAGCCTTGCCCTGTTGGGCAATCAGTGTCAGGGTATATTAGTGCTTGCTATTAGGTCTGAGCAAGTGCTGAGCTGTAAGATGCTTTTTGAGTGCTTAGGTTGAGAGTTAGACTAGTTTCAAGGGAAAAACTGAAGAGGAGACTTAGTGGAACCGGGAATAAATTAACTGTAGCTAACCGGCACTGCCCAGTGGCAAAACCTTGCAAACACAGTTTTTATAGTAGGGAAATGAAAGACATAGAAATTAGCCCAAAATGGCCAATAAACTACTAACTTCTGGGCTTCAACCACTCCTCCAGGGACAGTTAGGTTGCTCAAAGCTCCCCTCTCTCACAGGTGAACAGAGAAACTTCCTTCTATCCAAGTAAGGTATGGGCAACTCAGAAACTAGTATCACAACCCTGAATTCAGCACTAGCCTAAAAACTGGACTATACTAGCTTAGAAAGGTGGGAAACAAAGAATTTTTTTTTTTTTTTTTTGAAAAGATAAGGCAAAAACAGTAAAAAAAATACACTTAAAACAGATTTAAATTACTACAAACGATCAGAAAATGCTATCACACTTTAATGTATAGCCTACAACAGTTGAACAAATTATTTAAACAAAAAACTTTTTAAAAGTGCAGGCAGTCAAATAAGTACAATATGTGACAAAAACAAGCTTTCAAAGCACAATAAAGGCTGGAAAATCTGCGTTTAGGCAGAAAACAGTTAAGTACAGCAAGAAAGTACAGAAAACTGATACTTAATCACTCCAAAGTCTCTCTCCTAAGCTAGAAGGCTTGTATCAGTTTAAGGCTTTCTAGTGCTACCCAGTAGGTTAGTTATAGGAAAGATGGGAAAGAAGTGCAGATGTGGTCTTTTAAACCAGAAAGTTGAAAGAGACGGACAAACTGTCCAAATGGTCAATAAACTACAATTTCTGGGCCAGGAACCTCTCCTCTCATGGTAGACAGGCTACCTAGTGCTTACCACTCCCACTGATAAGCTAGAAGGCTTTCTTCCAACACAGAAAGGCTTGTGGGGCTCAGAAGCTTACTAACAGTCCTGGATACAGCAACTCTGTATCTGGACTAGGCTAGTTACAGGAAAGGCGGGAAACAAGCGCAAGTGCAGCTTTCAAACCAGAAAGTAGAAAGAGATGGAAAAAAAATGTTCAAACAGCCAATAGCTAATTTCTGGGCCAGGGACCACTCCTCTTGTGGTAGATAGGCTACCTGATGCTTACCACTCCCACTGATACGCTAGAAGGCTTCCCTCCAACACGGAAAGGCTGGAGGGGCTCAGAAGCTTACAAAGAGTCCTGGATACAGCAAATCTGTACCTGGACTAGACTAGTAACAGGAAAGGCAGGAAACAAGTGCAAACACAGGCTTTTAAATCAGAAGGTTGAAAGAAATGAAAAAGCTTCCCAAACGGCCAATAAACTATAATTTCTGGGCCAGAAATCACTCCTCCTGTGGTAGATAGGTTACCTAGTGCTTACCACTCCCACTGATAAGCTAAAAGGCTTATCTCCAACACAGAAGGGCTTGGGGGGCTCAGACGCTTACCAACAGTCCTGGATACAGCAAATCTGTACCTGGATTACACTAGTTATAGGAAAGGCGGGGATCAAATGCAAAACGGGCTTTTAACCAGAAAGTAGAAAGATATGGAAAAACTGCCCAAACAGCCAATGAACTACAATTTCAGGGCCAAAACCCACTCTTCCCATGGTAGATAGGCTACCTAGTGCTTACCACTCCCAATGATAAGCTAGAAGGCTTCCCTCCAACACAGAAAGGCTTGAGGGGCTCAGAAGCTTACCAACAGGCCTGGATACAGCAAGTCTGTATCTGGACTTGACTAGTTACAGGAAAGGCAGGAAACATGCTTAGAATTTTTTTTTGTTACAGAAAAGTAGCTAAAACAGCAGTAAATACAATTCAAATTGTAGTGCAGGCCAGCACACCCAAGCGTGTAGCAACACTATGGCAAATATAGTTCAAATAAATGCAATTAACTTAATTATATTATGGAAACATCTTTGGTAGCTTTGTGAAGATTATCAATGAATATGTTGAATGTAAAGGGCCTATAATAGATCCCTGATGTACTCCAGTGGAGACCGACAGAAAGAGGGACAGCTCATGTTTCCATTTTACAGCCTGGAGCCTGTGAGCGAAATAGCTGTGGAACCAGCTAAGGGATGAATGGGAGACTCCTAGGGAGAATAGTTCATGGGGCAAGCATTGGTGTGAAACTGTGTCATATACTTTTCACATGTGAGAGAGGATACTAGGTTGTTAGTGTTTCTTTTAGACTTTATGATTTCAGTAAAACTGAGCAGAGCAGCAGTAGTGCTGTGGTGGGGTCAGAAACCATGCTTAGTGTTAGAGAAGAGATTGTTCTTGTGAAGTTGGTAAAGGAATTAGGAATGAGTGCATTTTTCTAATATTTTGGAGAGTGGAGGTAGAATGGCTATGGGTCAGTAGTTGAAGAGGTCAGTGGATGTTCTCCCTTTATGTAGAGATATGATGTTGGATTTTTTTTTCCAGATGGAAGGGAAATAGCTTTCTGTAATTGATTGGTTAGTGAATACAGATACAGGGTATACTCTAGCATCTGCAGTGATTCTGAGATATTCTGGTGGCAGGTTGTCAGCAGCTGGCGTGGACTTTTTTAATTTTAGGAGTTGTTTTTTAATGGAAAAGGTAGATACTGGTTGATGGGAGGAATGATTTTGGTGGTCATTAGTACTATTTGAGGTAGTGAGGCTGATGAGGATGGTGATTGGTTTGTTGTTAAATAGGGAAAGGACAGAGTGTATAAATTGTGTATTGAATTGGGTAGCTACAGGGACTGAGTTATTACTGGTAATTGGTGAGAAAGTTGTAGTTTAGCCTGGGTGTAACAGTCTTTTGATTGTATTCCAGAAAAGCTTAGGGTTCTGTTGATGGCTGTCTTGCAGCTTGTACCATTTTGGGAAGTGGGTGTATGCTTCAGCGATGTTTTCTGTGTGTGCATGAATTATTTGACACAAGTGATTAAGGCTGCAGTGAGACCTAGTCAAGCAGACCGCTGAGTCTACCCCTGGGTCCATGTTGGCAGAGGACAAGAAAGTGTTCTCCTCTTGAATGGCCACCCTGACATCTATGGCTAACACCTCTATGCGTCTCCTCTCCCATGCAACCAAGGGCAGCGCTGAAGCAGCCAGTACAGGCGTTGCCATCAGGCACCATGCCTGGCTCCAGCTCTGTGCCTTTTCAGAACCCTTTAAGGCATCTTTTATGAATTCCCCATACTACCATTCCACCCTTTTTGGGAAGTCAGTACGTGACACCGTAGTTCAGAGTGAGAAGGATGGGAAGACTCTGTCTGCCATTGGGATCTGATTTTTGGTCCCTCAATGCCAGGAATCAGCGAGCGGCCAAGAAGAAGTGGTTTTGGAAATCTCAGAGCTGTTCCCAGGACACTCAGGACTTAGTCTTCCCCCAGAGGCAGAGGGGGATTTGATACACAACACCCTAGAGACAGACAGGGTCTGAGAAATCAGGGGTCTCAATAGCCTTTCTCAGAGAGACCCACACAGCAATCCTGAAGGGTTGCCTAGCTGCTCATCTCTGAAGGCAGTTGGGGGTCATCGCTTGCTACACCCAGCAGCCTAGGAGTCCATCATGGAAGATCACTGGGTGTTGCAAATTATATCCAGAGGTTATTCAATCCCCTTTCACAAGCCACCTCCACAACTCAAACACCTCCCAGACATCCCGCACGTGCAAAGGGAGGATAAAGCACTGGAAATTGCAAAGCTGCTAGAAAATCGAGTCATCCAGCCTGTCTCCCTAAACCAGACCAGATTAGGCATTTATTCCAAGTTCTTTCTGGTGCCAAAGAAGAGAGGGACTTAAGCCCATTCTAGGTCTCTCCATCTTGAACCTGTCAGTGGCCAAGATGAAATTCTGGATGATCTCCCTACAATTTATCCTGCCCTTCCTGCAGGAGAGCAATTGAATGTGCTCGATCGATCTTCAAGATGTGTACTACCACATCATAATGGACAGGTGCTCTCAGAGGTTTCTCCACTTCCATCTGGGAGCCAGTTATTATAACTTCAGAGTGCTCCCCTTTGGTCTCATCACAGCCCCCAGGGTGTTCACCAATATGATGGCAGTGGTAGAGGCTCACCTGAGACTCCAGAGTATACAAAAATTCCCCTACCTTGACGACTGGCTCCTTGCTGCCCCTTCCAGGCATCAGCTCTACTAAGCAAGAGATTCCTTTCTTCTCTTAGCCCAATGATTGGGCATTACCATCAATCTCAGCAAGTTATCACTGGCCCTGGTTCAAGTATTAGATTTCATTGGGGCTCGGTTGGACACGATTCAAAGCAAAGTCTTTCTTACCTCAGAGAGAATACAGTCTCTGAAGCTACATGTCCTTTGTATTCTTTAAGCTCAGTCACCGACAGAGGAAATAGTATTAAGGACATTGGGGTCCATGGCGGCCACGATCAATCTTTTACCCATGGCACGTTTTCACATGTGGGTTCTTCAGTGGACCTTTGGGGTTCAGTGGTCCATGTTAGATCTCCCTTTGTCAGACCCCATTTGAGTTTCTCGAGTATACAGGGACTCTCTTCTGTGGTGGATTCATTCTCCAGAGCTTGTTTGTGGTCATTCTTTTCTTCTGCCTTCCCCCTCGGCCACAGTAACCACAGACACCTCCTTACTAGGGTGGGGGGCACTGCTCAGGAAAGACAGTCCAAGACATGTGGTACCCCTACAAGACCAGACTGCATATTAACATCCTGAAGATGAGGGCGGTGCTTCTAGTGTTGCAGGCTCTCCATGCCAATCTTCCTCCAGGGATGATTGCTATCCAGATGGACAATATGTCTGTGGTCTGGTACATCAACAAGCATGGGTGAACCAGGTCTTATCCCCTATGTCACAACGCCATGAGAGTCTGGGAGTGGGTGATCTCCACTGGCCGTTTTCTGGTGGCAATGCACATTCTGGGGAGGTCCAACATTCTAGAAGACAGGCTTAGCAGGTCTATTCTGATGGCTTATGAGTGGTCTCTGAATCCTTCAGTAGTGAAACAGATCTTGCTGTGATCTCTTTGCCTCTCCTTCCAATGTGAAATGCAGTGAGTTTTTTGCTCTGAACCCCCCACCGAGGGAAGCCTCCAGAGATGCTCTGATTCATGCTTGGCCCCCTGGCCTTCTGTATGCTCATCCTCCTGTCCCCGTAATAAAACAGAAAGCTCGCAGGCTGGGGAGCTTAGTTATCCTCATTGCCCCATTCTGGCCTTGCCAAGTCTGGTTCCCCTCTCTGTGGTCTCACCTAGTGACTCCACCATGGACATTAGATCCAGTTCAGGATCTTATTTCTCATCCTTCTGGGATTCCCCAGCCAGACCTGAACAGTCTGAAGCGCACTGCTTGGATGCTCCAGTTCTCATGATAGTCAGGACTCCTGGCTTATCTTCACCTGTCAAAAGGATCCTGGTGATGGCTCATAAGTCTTCAACTAGAAAGATGTACTCCAGCAAATGGAGATGTTTTTTGATCTGGGCTTCACAGCATGCCCTAGATCCTTTCACTGCCCCTGTTTCTGTGGTTTTAGAATTTTTGGCAGGGATCTTTCAGCAAGGTGACAGTTCTTCTATGGTCAAGGTCCAATTAGCAGTGATTTCTAATTTTCATGTAGGTGATAACATGGCTTCCTTAGCATCGTCTAAACTTTGCAAAGCCTTCTTAAAATGCACTTTTCTTCTTCAGCCCCCGGTGAACGATCCTACACCACCGTAGGAACTTACATTAGTTCTGCAAGTTTTGTCCCCCCTTTGAGCCTGCAGCCTCTGTGGACCTGCAGCTTTAGTCCTGGAAGATGGCCTTCTTGATTGGTATTACTTCTGCCAGGAGGGTTTTGGAGCTTCAAGCTTTGGCAGTCAAACCTCCTTATATGATTTTTCATAAGGATAGGGTATCCTTGCGTACTAATCCATCTTTCCTTCCTAAGGTAGCTTTGAAGTCCAATATTAATCAGGTGATTAATCTCCTGAACTTTTTCCCAAATTTTCAAAATAAGGGAGAATACAAATTGCATTTGTTGGATGTGCACAGATAGTTGCACAGGACTAAATCCTTTTGTAAGTCTGACCAACTCTTCATTTCCTAATCTAAACCCTTTTTGGGGAAACCAGTATTGAAGGTCACCATTGCCCATTTACACTGGCATATTCTGCTAGGGGTTTATCCCCACCAGGTCATGTGGTGGCACATTCCACTAGATCTATGGCTACTTCAGTGGCCATTTGGTCCAGAGTTTCGTTAGATGACATCTGCTCTGTGGCTACTTGGGCTTCATCACATACTTTCATCTCACATTATAAGTTGGACATCATATACAGGAACAGGGCATCCTTTGGCTCCACCATACTCTGGAATATCCTTCCATGAAGGCCTCCCAGGTATTTAGTAGCTGGGGACTCTGTCCCACAGGTTTATGACCAAATGAAGACAACAACGTCAGATAAAGAAGTTATGTACTCATCAAAATGTTATTTCTGAGTTGTTACTCTACAATTGTCTTTGTTTCCTCCCTTCTTCCCCCTGCCTTGCCATAGACTGTGTGGTGGTCTGGTGAGTAGAGGATGTGGTCACCACTAGGGTGCCTCTTATTCTCCCTTTCTTGCTTATAGAGACATTCAGCATGGGACAAGGTTTTGGGTCCGGAGTGGATGCTAGGTTAGGCAGCAAACTCGATCTGAAGGAAAGGAAGGAGACAGGGGCATTGTGGGTAGGGGAGGAGCTTGGAGCTCAGATCAGATGCTGGATATGCGTCCGAGTCAGATCTGTGCCAGATCCCACAGGTTGAAGACAAATGAAGAGCAACAACTCAGATGGAACATTATGGTGAGTACATAACTTCTTTTTTCTATCTTTTGTATTCTCACCTGCTACAGACATGTTCTAAATATTTGTGGTTCAAATCACTGAAGACCCAGATGATGTAATCAACATTACGCATTACATTCTCTATGAAATAAACTGATTAAAAATATGACTATACACTGATAAAAATATTTGAAAAACCCAGGTTATAATCTCAAACTGAATAACAGCAAATGTTAGTCCAGAACTGTGGATTTAAGGTACATGAATCCCTTACTGAAATTAGAGACAGACCTGGTGATGAAAAACTAGTGACTGTAGTCCAGTTACATTCACCCAAGCCAAACAAACACTATTCATAATTATGGAAATGTTACAGTAACTCAGTAAATGTATTCCTAAGTTGTCAGAGGTCAGCAGATTTGCAGAATTAAAATGTGGTACTGAAGTACATATGAAAGTGGCACATACTAGTGGTGGTACGTGTCCTATTACTTACAACTCATATACTCTGGACTACTACATGCTACTGCTCATCATTGCCTAGCTATGTCTATTTGTGGTAGTTTGAGGAACCTTCTGTCTTCTAGTGACATTGGATTTAGCATTTACAGTCAACATTCCCAGCTATGTATTTCTTCATTGTGGCTCATTGTTTAGAACCCTGCAATACTGTGTCCATGCCATGGCTGATAGTTTACTGCCATGCAGTATTGTATCCTCACTGTAATAGTATCGCCCACCTTGTTGGATTATTTCTACTTTTCTGCACTGCATTGATAACTGAGGCATCTAAGCCTGCTGTTGATGCCTTCAGTACTGTGCTGTGGTAGCTGTGATATTGTACCTGAAGACCGTTGTAACATTTAGCCTCTTATTATCCGTGTCATAGAATTTTGTGACATTTTGCCTGTTGTATTAACTGACATGTGAAGTCTTATTGGTAGTTCTGTCCACAGCTTCTAGAATATTGAGCTGGGAAATCTGGGCCTCTTATTCAGTTGGCACAGTTCAGTTGGCATATTTGCTAAGTGGTCACTGACAGAAGTCCAGATTACCAGCTCCTATTAACTTGCTGACTCCCAAAACCAAATTTTATATTCAAGACAAACTGTAAAGAAAGACAAGTTAAACAGAAATGTTGCAATGACAGTCAAACAACTGGCTGTTGATTTACGGAAGAGAGAGTGTGAGACAGAGAGACAGGCAGACAGACAGACAGACAGAATGTTAAAATGCAGCTGGTGACCAGAAGCTGTGTTTTACAAGTATAAGCAGTATGCATCCTTTGTGATTTAGACATCAGATGGATGTATTTAGAAAAAAAAACACTGAAGTATTACTGGCAGTGATAGAGAAGCTTTTACCAGTGAATGTGATAAACAGACATTATTGCTGCTTCATAACAAGAGGGTCTCCAGTTTGATTCTTGGCTGTGTTGCCTTCTGTGCAAAGTCTTCATATCCTCCCTGTGTTCATATATTGCTACATGTACTGTGATTCCATCTCATCTCCCAAAACTGGGTAGGCTGATTGGTGACTTTGAATTCTCATAGGTGTGCATGTGGTATGTGAATGATTTGGAAGAAAAGCCTGTCAATCTACTTCTGTTCTCTAGTTACCTAATAAACTCCTTGGATAGCAACGGCTGTTCATAGGGTTGCTACAAGAATCAGAAGTGACTGGTGAGCATTGATGAAAGGATGACGAGAAAAAAAAATAATAATAATAAACTGTCTTTCCCCATAACTTCAGCATCTCCATTGAATTCTGACGTAAATGCACCCTAAACCAGTACACATACTATATACAGGAGGATGTCAAACTGCCAGCATTCTGTAAGTATTAACACTAACCTAAATCAGTGAATGAGTGAGTGAATGATCTGTAACATTTAGGTACCACAGCAGTGGGTACCACTTTCACCTCACATCAAAAGGTTTTCTGACTCATTTCTGGGGTGCCTTCTGTGCAGAGTCTGTATGTCCTTTCTGTGTTTGCATGGGTTTTATTTGGATACTTTGGTTGTATTCCAAAGACAAAAGGTAAGTTGATTGGCAACCTCTAAATTAACTATAGATGTGTGTACATGCATGGTGAATAATGGAAGATAGGTCTGGCAATCCACTTCCACTACCCCCTTGCCTAATAAACTCCATGGATAGTGGAGCTCCTTACTTGGTTGCTGCAGGAGTCGGCTGCAACTCATAAGCATGGATAGAATGCTGTTTCTAATGTGCTCTTCTTTCAAAGAATGCAAGTCTCTGAGTCAACCTGTCCTTTTTTACTTTAAATTCCTAATCCTGTATTAGAAATAATAGATCTGACACTAGAATTGGTGGAGGGTCATTATTCCTTTATAAAATACTGTACATTCTAAGTCATCAAAATTGCTGAGTTTAGCCCCTATTACACAGTGAGAAAACCAGGAAAATTGATATAATTACCCCCTGAAGACTATAGCAAACTATGTCCTGCCGGTGTTTATCATTCTGGTACCACTTTCTTTAACAGCCTGCTTGATACTTTGCCCTCTTGTTCAGAAAAAAGGGACTTCATCCTCCTGTTAATTGGCTCAGCATGTTATAACAGATAAGTCCAATTTTTCTATTTATTCTTCAAATAAACTAATCGCATCCCCACAACATCATAATCATAACTCAGGTAATTGATGCCTATTAGACCTCACAGTTACTAATGCCTCATATTGTATAAAACAACAACAGCCCTTTCCTACTCGCACAGTGATGACTGCCCTTTCCTTTTTCTAGTAATTGAAATAAAATTAATCACTATAATGACAGCATATCATACTTTTCCCCACTGCAAAATAATCACAGCTTTGTGCCCTTCACTTCTCCACTGATTGGTCTCCTTTATTTAGCCCCCCTTCTAACTCCATAAAGTATCTGGCTTCTTTAAAACTCCTTTAATACATGTACAAAATTATTTTTACCCCATCTTTGACCATCATTTTTGAGGCAATTTCTCTACCTGGCTTACCTTTGATCAAATGCAAACCATAAAGCCTCATTCCTCATACTTAGATGCAATGTCAGAATTATCATCAAAACAGATAAATTCTTATTTTGTAGATTGCATCAACATTCCTCATTCAGCAAGCCAAAAAATATTACTTTGAATGTAAAGAAAAAACTACATGGACATAAATATCAACTGAGCAATAAATCTCTCCTGCTCTCACCCTACTCTTACTAAACGTTTCACAAAAATGCAAGCATCTGCTGGTATCATCTTGTTACCTATCACTACTTATGTTTCCATTGTTAAACATTTCTGCATCATTCCTAAGAAATCCTTATTTACAAGCAGATTTTCTGCATAACAGAATTTGTATGCACTTAGGAATTTAGAGCATTGATGTGGTTAGACGTAACAGTATTGCAGCCTTATTGCAAGCAACTGATCATATGTTGTCAAATATGGATAAACAGTTAAATACTGGAGCCAAATTCTTGGCTGTAAAATACATTTTCAGTTTAGCTTTTGATTTAAAATCCACAATCTTCTAAAGCCACCTTTATTAAAAAAATAAATAACCTAATAAAAGAATAACCTTGTTAGTCTTTTAATGCTTATTAGAATTGTTATTATCTGTTACCTATGTATTATATACAAACTCATGACTACCCTGTTTGTTATCTGTATGATTGGAGCTTTTACTACAATATTTTGTATATTATCTAGTTAGCATTCTATACCAAGATATACTGTACAATGTTATTTATATGTGAGATGGAGCTTTTCTCTCCAGGCCTCCGCTGAAAATGGACATGTCAAAGTCGGAATTTCCCGGTCAACAAATATAAAATAAATAAACAAAATGTCCTTTTAGAGTAACTACAGTGTTTTGGAAATTAGTGAAATTGTTAGCCAATAGTCTCCAGCCTACACTCAACTCCTCCTGTAGTCAAGATTATAACATACAGGATGCTAACAGGAACCTCATCATAAAAATGCCTTCCGCACACCAGATGCATGATCTCTTATATTTATATCTCCAGGACCCTAATAAATCACTTCAAACCTGCAATCACAGCTACAGTCTAGTTCAAAGCCCTCATCATAAAACAAGTTAAAAAAACTCTAGAATATCTAGAAATGACAAAATATAAAAAAAAAAAATACATGGCCACAATATCATATACCAAGTTCCTTAAACTGAGAGAGCCCTTCTAATTGTAAAACCACTTTCTCACATGTTTAACATATTTTAGCAGGAGGAATTTTACCCTTCAGATGGAATCATGCCATTAATGTATTCATACAAACATATCATTCCCTAAGGCTCATTCAGACTGCATGTCTATTATTACACTTCTTCTTGGTAAAAACGTGCTAGAAAACTATATTACTTTCAGCTTAATGAGCATTTCAGCAAAAGTGACCTCTGACAAAAATCAGCAAGGATTCAGGCCAGGTTACAATAGGTGACACATATATATACTAAACAAGTCAAATAATTATGCAGTGGAAGGGGCGACAGCGACAGCTTGCTGGTGCTCATTTCATAGACATTAAAAGGGTTTTTAAATCCATGAACCACAATTTGCCTCTCACATCTTTAATTCTAATTGAATTTAGGAAGGTGTAGTTGGATGGCTGTCTTGTTACTGAAACTGTTTGCATTAGAATTCTTTGTCATACAATGGCATACTCAAAAGTAGCAGCCCCAAGCCTCACTTCTGGGCCCATTATACTTCTTATTAACTAGCAGCTTGTCATTTGACCTACCAGCCCTCAGCTGCACACTGTATGCTAATGATATCATATCATTAGTCTTTCCAGCCCATCATAATTCAGTGCACTACAATATAAACTGCACACTTGTTTCAGTATCATTGATAGTAATACATCCTTCTCAGTGAGATTTGATATATTAAAAACATCTGTCATTCTCCATTTCTTGTTGTGACTCATCAAAAATACATTGGATTCACTCTAGACTGACAGCTCCCATTTACTCGTTAACTGACAAAATTGTAGATAAAACACTAGAACAATGAATATTTGCTTACGTTATTACATCTACAGTAAACTCTCAGTTAACCGGAACTCAAGCAACCGGCACTCTCAAGCAACCAGCAAAATAAATATCAAAGAAATAGAGTACAATTTTTGGTGTTGCACTTTCTGTTTTCCCCCTGCAGAAACATACCTTTTGTTTTTACAGTTTTAGAGTTTCAAAAAGGAAGATAGGAATAAATTCCCTCTCTCCCCAACCTGAGAACAAGTCAAACCAAACAAATAGCATAGGGTACAGTATTAGTCAGGCCTGTTTTTAATAGTAACTCTCAAGCAACCAGAAACCACAGTTATCCGGCATCTACTAATCCCCATGGGCGCTGGTTAACTGAAAGTTTACTGTATTATCTTTCAAAGCTAGGAAAGTGACAGTAATTAGCATAGCTATTCCTAAAGTTCAGAACTGCTTTGTCATAGTAACTGTCAACTCTTCATGTGACACTTGCCACCTAACAAACTGCTCCTAGTACCGTCTGTCATATTATAACTCCCTCCCTGACACTAAGGAACGTCACTGTCTTATTTTGCACAAAAAGTAGACTGGCTGCCCGTCACTTCCAGGTCAACAACTTGATTCAATTTGTTGACCTTTTAACATTTATTTAAAATGCATTCTCACTTGTTTGCCTCTAAACTACACATCAGAGATTATGCATGCTCCCTGAGATCCAACATTGACCAAGCCCTTTTATTGGCTCACCCTCCCTTCAGGTAAATTCTGATGAAAAATATTTTCCTGTATTTAGTCATTCTTTGTGGAACTCCCAGTAACCTAAGAATACAAACAGTTTGTTCCACATTTAGAAAGAAGTTAATGGTCCCTCAGGAAACTGAATATAAATGAAAAGTTTCCACAATAAGGGATAACATTTCTTATTTTCCTAATGTAGCTTCCCATTAAATATGTTTCCACTACAAGTGAAGCATACTCATTGTTAATTTCTTTAATCCTTCTCCTGCTATCTCAGTGACATTCCACCTGTTAGGACTTAAATGTAGGTCAACAGTGAAGATGGTTGCAACATTAAGCCCTTGGCAGTACAAGTTTGTTTGGTGGTATCATATTTACAGTGACAGAAAATGTCATGTACAAGTGCAAATGTGAGTGTGTGTGTGTGTGTGTGTGTGTGTGTGTGTGTGCACGCGCACGTGCGTGTGTGTTAATATATATACAGACTCAGTACAAAAAAAGTAAAGAGTAAGTCAGATGTTCCAAAACTAAAACCAAGTAAACAAAAAAGAACACACTGCAAGAAGTATTTAACAGAATTTACTGATTTAGCACGTTTGCTCCTATTAGAAGAGCTTCATCAGAATAAAAGACATCCCTCTAAAACAAGCTTAAATATACTAAAAAGATAAGTTTGATGGAAGGTATTAATGCTTCAACCAATCAGACCTTCTCTTTAAAATTGGAGCAAGAGAAACATATACATTCAAGCCAAATAAAGCTTCATTATTTAAAAGGATTTGTCATATTTACCAAGACAATTCCGTAAAAAACAAGGCAGTTTACCAGTCACTCCTCCCACACTGCTATCCTGGGAGATTTTTTTCCAATACAAAAAAAGTACAATTTTGGAAATCCTTATAAGAATAAGATTGAGTTATTTTCAACACCATTTTTAATGGAATGTAAATGTTGAGAGTTTCCTTTATTTCATCTTCTCTCAATTTTTTCCAAAGTAAAAACCAGGAGATGCAGTACTACTCATCTTCCAACCCACCAAACATACTCAAAACAACTCTCACTTTAACATCACAGCAAAAGACAATACCACTATATATCCAACTGAACACACCAAATTGCTAGGAGTGGAAATAGACAATAAACTAAAATTTGACATTCATATATCCATGACCATAAAAAAAGTCCACAAAAAACTAGGAGTGTTATACAGAAATAAGCATCTTCTCACCAAAGCAGCAAAAATTTCAGTAGCAAATTACCACCTTATCTCCACCCAACTTTATGCCTCTCCAGTATATGCCAACCTAAGGCAATGCGATCTAAACAAGCTAGAGACCTGCTACAACAAATTTGCCAAATTCGCCACAGGGGCATCCTACCGTAGTCACCACTGTCTCTCACTTGCTAAACTGGGCTGGCTTGAACTCCCTCACCTCCTTCAATGGTATCAACTCTCACTCGCCCACAAACTAGTAAACCATCCACTAAATGTCCCATCCCTCCAGAATCTACTCCAACTCTATCGCATCACCAGACCACTAAGATCCAGCAACAAAAATCACTTGCAGATCACTAAAGCCAATAACTCTGCTGGTGAAGCACTATTCTCTTGCACCATTACCAAATTATGGAACTCCCTCTCACCCACAATTACCATCGTACCATCATTCACCCACTTCAAAACTTTACTAAAAGCGCACCTAAAAACATGCTGGCTATGCCCTTGCAACTCCCACTCTAATATCACCCACCCCATCCAACCACTACCTTTCTTTCCACTCCACTAACTACCTTGATTATAGCAAGCTCAGATGCTCATAAGCCTAGTACTTATGCAGCAGGAACTTCTTATTTTAACATTTGTTAATGTTTGTTATGTACTTCACAGATAAAGATTCTAGTTGTCTACTGATGTACTATGTTCTTCATCTGTAAATATGTTGTAATCGCTATGTAAATTGTTAATCGCTATGTAATCCAATGTAACTACTGTCTGTTTATTTTAACTGTGGAGCTTTTCTCCCCGGGCCTCCACTGAAAATGGACCTATGTCCAGTCGGACACTCCCGGTCAACAAATATAAATAAATAAATAAATAAATAAATAAATAAATAAATAAAAGGCCACGTAGACTGCGCCAGTGGTATTGCAGGCATATCTGCCTTGGCAAGGAATAACCCTAGCATGGATCGATATGACTGACAATGAGTGAAATAAGTCTGTGTTTGATTTCCAGTGATTTATGTTGGTTTCAATAATGTGGGGAGATTTATTGGGTCTACATTTTTGGAGTACTGGAACAATATAGCTCTCTCTCTCTCTATAATATATATATATATATATATATATATATATATATATATATATATATATATATATATATATATGTTTATATATACACACACACACACACACACACACACACATATATATATATATCTATCTATATATATATATATATATATATATATATATATATATATATATTATATATGGATTCCCTTCACAAGCTCAAAGTTTCAAAACTTCGAATGTCAAATGGTCGAAGTTTTGAAACTTCGAACATTTTGAAAGGAGATCACCATACAGCGCAGAACAAGAAATTTACCATTTTCCTTACTGTAGTGCGATCTCGGAGTTGGCATATTTATTTAGCAAAATGTAAAAAAAAAAGTTTTTGTTTTTATTTTTTTACTACAATTTCGAAGTTTCAAAACTTTGATCTTATGGTCACGACC